>NC_136517.1:15249243-15276743 GCF_053919585.1 Euprymna scolopes
AAACTATACAAGTATCAAAAAAATATCGTAAAAATTGAATTCAACTTGGTAAATTTTCAGATTAGGTCCACCTCCACAATTTTCTTTTAAATGACGACGTTTTCGACTATGCTGAATACGAAAATCGTATTGACATTTTGCAGAAATAATTAGTTATCGAGATATAAAAAGTTGTATTATGCATTGTATTATTTGGCGGCCATCTTTTTTACGTGCGTGCGCCATAAACAAATCTGCTCATCTATGACTGACACTGCACGCGCGTAAAAAAGATGGCCGCCAAAGAATACAATGCATAATACAACTTTTTATATCTCGATAACTAATTATTTCTGCAAAATGTCAATGCGATTTTCGTATTCAGCATAGTCGAAAACCTATGCAAGTCGTCATTTAAAAGAAAATTGTGGAGGTGGACCTAATCTTAAAATTTACCCTACGTTAAATATTAAACTTAATATGTTAAAACTTAAAAGAAAAACATTGTTAATGACCGTTTTGTTTTGTTTTTTTAAATTCACTGATATCGGTTCATTGCTACGAATTAGGAATAGGGGCGAGAAAAACGAAAGTAAAAACTCGGAGGCAACAACCACATGAAAACCTATTTATTATCTGCAAAATTATGGAAGTTATTCAAAATACCCGTCAATGACTTTTGAGCCGCCTTGTGTACAACGAGAATATAATTGTTGCTTTTCACTATCAGTCTTTATGTTTGTGTGTTTGTGCCACTCAATAGACGAAATACACCACGCCGGACGGTTCCTATTTACAATACCTCCCCACGGGACAGAGTTAGACACCAGGGTCGTTTTTTAATGTTGA
Organism: Euprymna scolopes; assembly: GCF_053919585.1. Lineage (NCBI taxonomy): Eukaryota > Metazoa > Mollusca > Cephalopoda > Sepiida > Sepiolidae > Euprymna > Euprymna scolopes. The sequence continues at coordinate 15,250,072 of NC_136517.1, forward strand.
GAAAAGGAACAAAAAATAAAAATTGTCTCAGTCGTGAAGGATTTCTCCTCCATTAACAGAGAACAAGAAATTGAAGCGTAGCATCTGAAGAACAGATACTACACTTTGATCTTAACCCAAAGGCCAATGGGTTTTCCCTAGGGCCCACAGCCATCAGATTCTACGCTATTGTTGAAAAGGCCCTTTTCCTGTTGACTGAGGTATGGTTCTAGGTAGTCCACCCTCCCAGGCTTTACCTTCTCACCGTTTGAGAAGCGGTTAGTTTGTTGCTAATTGCCCGAGACATTCCTACTGAGAATGCCGATGACGTTGAGCAGACATTGTTTGCAAGCCAGAGTGCTCTTTCTCTTTTCAAATTCCATTTTCCTGACCTTGTGTCACATCTTTCCAACACGGCGCGAGAGATAAACACTTGAAAAAAAAAAGTAAAAAGTACTATGTACAATACATGATCGTTCTTGGTTTCATTAAGAAATATAGCCGTTTTAATGTAAAAAATAAATAAGTAAACCTCACTAATTATTTATTTATTTTTACTATTGGGTTGATTGAACCTACCTCTTACCGAAAAAGGGACGCGGTCATCGCAACAAACTATAATCCAATCCGACGTCACACAAGTAGTAATTTTTATACCCATCACGGCACGTTAACCTAACGAGCAATAGAATCTTCAGAATGTGAGAGGAATATATAATTATTTCCACAGTCAGACAACGTCGCAGCTCACAAGAGCCATGACATCCATGAAAAAATCCTACTTGTGAGACGTTGTCTTGGGTTATAGCTGGTTGCGATGACCATGTCCCTTGTTCGGTACGAGGTAGGTTCAATCCACTGTCGGATCTGTGTCAGTTGATAGGCTTTCTCGTGTATGGCGTGTTTGCTCAGTATAGTGCTCGCCTCGCATGCGAAAGGCTCGGGTTTCAAATCCCGACTTCAGATGTCGATAACTGATGAGCCCAAATGAGGGCGAAACCCGAGTCTTGGACTTCCGGTTTGTTGGCTGTCATCGCTATTGTAAGCTGAGACGTTGTCTGACTGTAGAAATAATTATATATTCTCTCACTTCAAAATAAGAAATAAAACAAAATTTTATTAGAAATCCACCCAAGAAATGCCACTGCAACATTTCTAACACCATTTTGTTTTATTTCTTATTTTGAAGTGATTATCAAGTCTTCAAAGACATCGCAGCGGCCATCTTTTCTTGTTCGTCGGCAGCCTTCAACATTACCCGTTTTACGAGCCAAATAAACATTTTACATTAAATAAAAACACTAAAAATCTATCCAGTAACTTAGCTTGCCTTTGATAACATTTATTTGTTATATACTTGTTTTTTGACAACTTTTTCGAATCTATGTGGATAATAAAACTAACCCAAATAACCACATAACACATTTCTTAGCTGGCTGGAATTAAAGTTTCAAAAAGTCAAGAATTATGAAAATATAAAATTCTCTCGCACGCGCCCCTGTCGTATGAAAGAACAAAATTTTTAGATGTTAAAATTTTTTTTTCTGAAGTCAAGAACAATGTCGACGTTATTTTTATGGTAATTTTTTTTCTGTGAGAAAAAAAAAAGTTTCTAAATTTAGAGACAATAAGAATTTTGATATGCGATTGTATAAAAGTTAGTAAACTACATTTTTTTTTCTGGTGTCGTCGTCATTTAAGCCCCGCCCCCTCCTTCTTTGCCCCCCACCCCGGTCAACATCTGACGTCATAGAATGTTTAAAAGCATCTTTCTTCATCTTGCAATTCGTGGCGATGGGATCCTGGGCAGCAAGCAGACTCTTTCTCCAGACGCAACAGAGAAGGGCTGGTTGTGTTGGGGGTTGTCAAGGTCAATCAATTCAATGCGTTTTTGTGAGATTATTTTATTGGCGTGTTTGCTCAGTATAGTGCTCGCCTCGCATGCAAGAGGCTCGGGTTTCAAATCCCGACTTCAGATGTCGATAACCGATGAGCCCAAATGAGGGCGAAACCCGAGTTTTGGACTTCCGGTTTGTTGGCTGTCATGGCTATTGTAAGCTGCGACGTTGTCTGACTGTGGAAATAATTATATATTCTCTCACTTCAAAATAAGAAATAAAACAAAATTGTATTAGAAATCCACCCAAGAAATGTCACTGCAACATTTCTAACACCATTTTGTTTTATTTCTTATTTTGAAGTGATTATCAAGTCTTCAAAGACATAGCAGCAGCCATTATTTTTATTCTTATCAACCATTTTTGGGCCTGCTCAAGACATTTACGTTTACCTTCTCAAGTAGTTTTGGTAATGACATGTTTGTGTAGATTAATGATATTTGAAACCAACGCATTTTAGGTGACAACATTATTGCGTACTTACGTGTCATTCAAAAAATTACAAAAATTGATCCAGCAGATGTGCTAAATATATTAAAATAAAAAAGATCGTCCACAATTACATTCTAAGATTTTTTGTTTTAAAATGGCGGATCCCTAATTTAAGTCAAGGGAGATAAGTCAGTTTGTAGTACTGAATTGGTCGCACAACTATTCCACATTAAAGCATATATAAATTCGATAAATTCTATTTTTACTTGTAATTACTTTTTTGGAATTTGTACCAATGACACGCAAGTACGTAATAATGTTTTCACCTGAAATGCGTTGGTTTAAAAGATCAACAATCTGAAGAATCACTAGATTTTTATTTTTTTATGCTCCGAGTTCTAAATAAGTTTAGTTATTTAAAGATTTTTATATTTGTTGGCTAGCATACATCTTGCGAACTAAAATTCCCGAACTTTTTGCCTACGGGCCAGAGTGAACACGCGTGTATGTTAATTAAGGGGAGAAGGTGATCTAACACGCCTTCAAACTCCCAAATAGGGTCTCACTATCGGGTGTAATTTAAGGTCATAGTTAGGACAGAATCAAGTTTGTGTAGTGCACAAAGACAGTGTGATTGGTAGGGTTCTGATTTTGGAAGGAGAAAAAGGCGGGAATTGGTGATTTTGAGACAATTGGGTGAGGTGGGGTAATTGAACACCTTGCCCAAGGATATCCGAGGCAGCCAATAATCCAACATACAATTATTTGTTGGATGAGGATGATGACGACGACGATGACGATGATGATGACGACCACAACGACTGCAGCGGCATCTCCATAAATGGCGAGTAATGGAGATAATAATACAATTAAAAAGAACTAATAACTGCCCTGGACGTAGCAAGACAATGGCAATGATACCCTCCTCACTCCCCACTTTAAAACTGACTTTGTGTAAAACTTATTTCCTGCAAGAAAAAAAAAAAAAAAAAAAAAGATGGATGCGTGAATTACTTTTAAATGTTCCTATTTACTTGCCTCTCCACGAGACACAATGTCGGTTTTTAATGTGGGGGAAAATTCAGCTCCCCAAAAAGGGGCACTTTGTATGAGAATAAAAATTAAAATTGTCTCAGTCTAGAAGGATTTCTCCTTCATTGATCGAAGACAGATACTACACTTTGTTCCTAGCAAAGAAAAGTTCTGATTAAAAAATTTATTGTTTGCTTGTCACCGTACACATTTTTCATAAAAAAAATAAATTATATTGTGTGTGTGTGTGAGTGTACGCGTGCATGCGCGTGCGCACGCGCGTGTGTGAGAGAGGGAGGGAGGGAGAGAGAGAGAGAGAGAGAGAGAGAGAGAGAGAGAGAGAGAGGTCTATGTGCACTGAAGATTGTATTTAAAAAATTCTTTCCATCTCTTAAGCGGGTGATGATGATGATGCCTTACAAATGACTGCGTTATTGCAACAACCGTTTACCATTAACGACTGTTTACCATCTCTGACAACGACTGTTCTCTGGAATTTGAGTGGCAATAAGCCTCTTCAAGGTTCCAGCATGCTCCATAACTTTCCAGTGGAGATCTAACTGCCAGTTAGTAACTGATGTTCTTCCTTCTCGGTCTTTCCATTCTCCTAGCACCTTCGTGGCAATTTTTGTAGCGTCAACCGATGTTGATGCTGCAACATATGTGTGTGTGTGTGTGTGTGTGTGTGTGTGTGTGCGCGCACGCATTAGAAAAAAGTTCACGAGTTCAAAACACTTGATATAATAATTTTTTAAAATTCAATTTTCACCCCAAACAAGGCACAGGACCACTTTGAAGTAGGGAGCTACTATCGGGGACATAAGTTGCAGGGGTATTATGAAGGAAGATGAGTAGAACTTCTGCATGTCAGTACAGTTGGAAAGCAGAATCCCGGAAGGGAGTTCCAAAGTCTAGCAGTTCTGGGGAAGAAACTATTAGCTTTCTTACACCCAGGGATGACTACTATAGAGGGGTGAGATTTAGCTGCTTGTTAGGGGTATTCAATGAATGAAAGTGTTCAAAAGAAATGGGACGTTATAAAAAAGGATGAATAGTGGGCTGCCAAATGCTACGGACGCGTGTGTTTGTTTAAAAGCAGCAGCGGCAGCCGTACCTGCTGGATGCTGCAATCTGCATTAAAATCACCCAATTGTCAAAGTTAAATAAAATAAATATTGGCAAACGTACAGAATAATTAACACTCGAAAATCTGTCCCTTTCCCAAGAACGGAACTAGCCTTCATTGTCGGGAAGGCATATTTTTATAGAAAAATGTTACTTATCCAAAATTCAACCTAATTAAAAAACAAAAAATGCAGAAAAATCTTCATGATGTACGTACCCGCCACCGAAACAAGAATGTCATATTTCCAAAATCGCGCAAATTAAGTAGTTTTTTTTTTTAATATATAAAAAATAATTTTTTAACGATTTTTAGCGATGTTAATAGTAAATTATAGTCATTAAAAACTGAGTGTGATCTCGGTAGTTCAAATTGAGTTGCCCCCTTATTTACTAAACATGACGATTCAAGACATCTCGCTTCATCATAAAATTTAATTTTATTAGTTAAAAACGAACAAAAAAACTACTTGATCAATTTATGTGGTTTTTGGAATATGACATTTTCGTTCCATAACGGGTACGTAAATCATAAAGATTTTTCGGTATTATTATACAAACACCGTGACAGCGTTAGGGTTAGGGTTAGGATTAGGGTTAGGGTTAGGGTTAGGGTTTAGGGTTAGGGTTTAGGGTTAGGGTTAGGGTTAGGTTTAGGGTTAGGGTTAGGGTTAGGGTTGGGGTTAGGGTTAGTGTTAGGGTTAGGGTTAATTCGCTGTCACGGTGTTTGTATAGTTTTACCGATTTTTCTGTATTTTGTTTTTAATTAGATAGAATTTTGGAATTAAACAAAGTTTGACCCCCCCCCCCCAAAAAAAAAACCCTAACAAATCGTTTCCACCAGTTAGCGGGTTTGGTAGAGAATGTCATTAATGAATAAATAAAACAATATTTTTTTGTGTTCCACTGTTCCAATGCTGTACTTTTGTTATGTTTATGCATTAGAGACTGACCCAACGGGTCACAGACAGCCACGTTATTGATTACCTGGTTTTATAATTATTTATTGCCACGCACATTTTATTTTATTTATTTTTGTAATTTTATTTATCAAAACAATAAATATTGTCACTGAAGAGAATAAGGAATCCCCGGGTCACACAAGGAGTCCATGCGGCCATGCCTTGTCTTGTAAGTGTCCATATGCCGCATGGACACTTACTTTATAGTCAGTGTAACTAAAAAAAAGTCCAGCTGTAATTACATATTTTTTTTCGATAATCGACAATAATCTGAATCAAAATAAATAAATAAAACAATATTTTTAAATCACTAAGAAAGAATCGGCCTGTATTCCCAAATTTAATTTTGTTTAAAACAAAACGGGTATTTAGCAGTATAAAAAAAGTAACTTATCTTGCCTTTGGTAACGTATTTATTTATTTATTTTTTTACCACTTTTTGTTTTGTTTTGTTGCAAACCACAAAATCTTATCCAGGTAGGTAGAAGAGTAATTTATCTTGCCTTTGGTAACATTTATTTGTTTTTGTACCACATTTCTGTTTTGTTGTTTATACACGCAATAGAATTATTTATGTGCGATGGGTACCCCTAATAAATATTTTCAACTTAATTTTCATTTTTGAATTCATCTTAATACTACCGATTAAGAAAAAAGATTTGCTGATAAAAATACCCCCCCCCCCCATTCAATTTTTAACAGGGGTTTCGTAGTACACCAGACTTTATTTCTCGACGGATTTTTAGAAAAATGAAAATAGAATTCAAAACAACTCAGAATCATTTTACTAAATAAACACTAAATAGACACAAACTGAACCCCTCTCTAAATATTGAACAAAGTATTGAACCCCTATTTAAATATTGAAAATAATAGTAATAAAAAAACAAACATATTTAATAATTGATATCTGACAGATATTGCGTTCAAAAAAGTAAATGAAAAATTTTCAAGGGAGTTAAAGAATTTCTCGGAAAATAACATAATTTTATCTTAAATAAATTGAACACTTACCTAAAAATTGAAAAACTCGATTGAAATATAATCTTACAATAAACATCATATATGAGAAAATTTAAAGCCGGACGTTGGGAATCTGGGCCTTACCTTATAAATTCCACAATTTTCACTTTTTTCTTGTTAATATCATCCAATAGAGGCTTATGTATCAGATAATTAAAAAAAAAAAATACTTTTTAAAATCATTTTTTATTTTATTTACTCTAAAATAACCGGACGTAACTCAACGTTCACTAACAATTTAATAAAAGAAACACGTTCCGAGTGAACGCTGAGTTACGTCCCGTTATTTTAGAGTAAAAAAAAAAATGGACCTTAAGTCCGTGTTTAATTTACTATAAAGTTATAATAGAAAACTGAACAAGCCGTGAAAAGTCATAAAAAATGATTTTAAAAAGTATTTTTTTTAATTATCTGATAAGTCTCTATTGGATGATATTAACAAGAAAAAAGTTCAAAAAAGTGAAAATTGTGGAATTTATAAGGTAAGGCCCAGATTCCCAACGTCGGCCAATTTAAAATAAAAATTAAATAACAATAAATAGTATGGACGTCTGAAAGGCTATAAATAATTAAAAATAAAAAATAATAATCGTCTTGCAGATTAATTGAAAAAGTAATTTTTTATTCAACAAATACATCGATGATATATATATATATCTATTAAAATTTAAAAAACATATTTTATGGGGAAAAATATTTACTTGAGTACCTGGCGTCTTCATTAAAATTCCAATGAATTATGTAGGTGTAAAAACGAACGTTTTGTTATTGTCGAGTAAAAGCCCGCGTAAAATGGATTTTCGCGGGAGAATTCACAACACGGCAGGCGGACATTTTCGTCGACGGATAGTTTAACCAACAGATAGTTTGACCAACGGATAAAATGATGACATTATGGCTTATTATTTTTGAATTCATTTTTTTCTCACTTCTTTTGCATTTATCAAACAAAAAGTGGAAAACATCAATTTAATTCCTAAAAAATGAATAATTCATATATTTAAATTTTTTTTTGATTAAATATGATTAATCATACTTTTATATATATATAAATGTTAAAAAAAAAGTTAAAAAATAAGTTAAAATAGACATTTTTAGAACTTAGGTGAAAAATAAACTTTTTATTTTAAATATTTTTATCTTAAAAACAAAAGCGTTAGGATAGGAAGAAAAACCAAAAATTGTCTCTTGTCATGAAGGATTTCTCCTCCACTGACTGAGAGAAAAGGTGAAGTAAGTGTAGCGTCAGAACACATACTACACTGTGATCTTGGCCTGAAGATCAAGTCTCCTTGCCACTGGATACATGCAATGCCGATTCAAAGGAGATGCGATTAGAGATTGAGCACCTTTGCTTCACTATAGTCTTCCACTGCATGCATCTTTACAGAGGATGTCTATTGCCTCTCTAGATTGGGAGGAGGGTAATAACAGATTGTAAAAATTAAAAAAAAATGAGTATCAAATAAAAAATGAGTATCAAATAAAAATGAATATCAAATAAAAAATGAGTATAAAAAAATGAGTATCAAATAAAAATGAATATCAAATAAAAAATGAGTATCAAATAAAAAATGAGTATCAAATAAAAAATGAGTATCAATAAAAATGAGTATCAAATAAAAATGAGTATAAAAAAATGAGTATCAAATAAAAAATGAGTATCAAATAAAAAATGAGTATCAAATAAAAAATGAGTATAGAAAAAAAATGAGTATCAATAAAAATGAATATCAAATAAAAATGAGTATCAAATAAAAAATGAGTATCAAATAAAAAATGAGTATCAAATAAAAAATGAGTATAGAAAAAAAATGAGTATCAATAAAAATGAATATCAAATAAAAATGAGTATAAAAAAATGAGTATCAAATAAAAAATGAGTATCAAATAAAAAATGAGTATCAAATAAAAAATGAGTATAGAAAAAAAATGAGTATCAATAAAAATGAATATCAAATAAAAATGAGTATCAAATATAAAAATGAGTATCAAATAAAAAAATGAGTATCAAATAAAAAAAATGCAGTTAACGTGTAAATAAATTGATATTCGCGATTTTTGAAGGTTTAAACGTGAGCGATTGATTCTGTCGTATTGTTTTTACTACATAAAATAAACCTAAGTTTTTTTTGTTTATACTGAAAAATGTGGGCTTTTAGGGCGTATCTCTTTTTGTTTATATAAATGAAAGAGAGAGAGAGAGAGAGAGAGAGAGAGAGAGAGAGAGAGAGAGAGAGAGAGACTGACATTTTATTATTACTACAGAAATATTTCACGTTTATCAACGACTTTTCTTCCTTTCCCCCTTTCTCCCTCGTTACTCTCACGTCTAGTGTTTTATAGTAAAAACGCGCGTGCATATATGTATGTGTGTGTGTGTGTGTGTGTGTGTGTGTGTGTGTGTGTGAGAGAGAGAGAGAGAGAGAGAGAGAGAGAGAGAGAGAGAGAGAGAGAGAGAGAGAGAAACAGAGACAGAGAGGAAATGCAGTTAGTGCTTTAGTTGTCCATCGATAACTGTTTCGCCCTATCACCAGTAAACTAGACATCCGCTTCCTTATTACAGGGATGAAGTTGATTGTATTTACTTGCCCCCCTCCCTTCCGCAATTAGATACAAGGTCGGGTCTTAATATGTGAATATCCTGCTCACCAAAAACGAACACTGGATTAGAACAAAAAATAAAAATTTCTTCGGTAAATATGTATTTCAGGTGCGTAAATTATTACACTTAACTAAAACCATAGAAAACTTTGTTTTTTTGTAAACACATTATTTAACCCAAGACCATAAAAATATTCATTATAATTTCTTATTATTTATAATTTATTATTTATTATTAGACCTAATCTACAACAGCGATCATTTTTTTTAAAACTTGTTAGACTGACCATAAAAATCACCACCACCACCACCACCACCACCACCACCACCACCACCACCACCACCACCATCATCATCATCATCATCATCATCATCATCATCATCATCATCATCATCATCAAAAATACTATTATAACTATTAAGAATAGCATTTTTAAAGCTAACATTTTACGCACCTGAATACCTGAAATGCACATTTACTATTTCCTCAATCTAGAAGGAATTCTCCATTGACCGAAGATAGAATGGAAGAAGTTTATCACGAGAACAGATACTAACACTTCGTTCATAGCTAAAAAGCTGTCATTTACTTCCTTGCCACCGCAGGAAGATGTGACATAAGGTCAAGACGGCGGGGAAAGTCAAGCCAGCGTCGGCATTTTCCCGGTAAGGGCGCCTCAGGCAGTAAGTAATAAACTTATTCAACCCGAAAGACGGAGGACAACGATCTGGGAGGCCCGACCTCCTATAACAGAGGACCAGAAATATTGTATCGCAGTTAACGGGGAAAAGTTCATTTTCAAGAGTGGCCGCAACTCTATTGGGATTTAGTGCCAAGAGAAAAATCCCTCGGGCCTGAATGTGCTCAATACTACACTTTAGGGTCGTACGATAACTACCGAGTAGTGAACTGAGATTCGAAACCCGATCGTTTACAGTAGCCAGTGTTCTTACGACTGAACTATGAACAAAGGAGAAATTATGTTTTTGTTTTGTTTAGCTTACCGACAAAGAAAATAAGAAGTTCAAAAATATTCTTATGGCAAGTGAGCTAAACAGACACTTTTGCTTTTTATTCGATCGTAGGACTAAAGGAGAAATCCTTTAAAACTGAGCCAATTTATTATGCTTTTTTGTCCCAATCCATTACAAACCAACTTTTCTCTGCCCTCTTGGGGAGTCAAGTAAGTAGGAATCGCATTAGACTAACTTATAATCTTATGAGTATTTGTGCAGTTTATAAACCTATTTGCGAGGTAAATTTTTACGGTATCGTTAGGTGAAAGTACAGAACAGTTAACACAGCCTATATTAGGAATGAGTTTTTAAATAATAACATTTCAAACTGTAGAAGAAGCGCCATTTTACGTAAACGGCGTTCATTTTAATTTCATTTTTGTTTCGCCCCCTCCCCCCTTTTCTTAACTACGCACTTTCATATTTTTACCTGTTGATATTCGACAGCTTAAAGGCTTCCAAATTCCTTTCAAATTTCGAAGGGACACGAAATAATACTTTTTTAAATTAATAACAAAAGATTAAAACTCTCGACTAACTCAACAATCAGCAAAATCTCACCCCTTCACTATTCGGATTCCTAGATGCCGGAAAACCTTCTACTCTAATAGTTTATTTCCTCAAACTGCTAGACTGTGAAATATGCTCCGTTCCCTGGCTGTACTAACACGCAGAAGTTTAAATGTAATGTGAACAGATATCTCGTTGCTTAACTGCCCACAGTCGTCTGTTAGACATGCTCCAAAGTCGTAGCCCTTACGTTCCACGTGGGAACATACCTTGTTTTTGGTGGCTAAAAAGTAAAAAAAAAAAAAAAAGGCTGATTGACGATGAAAATGAAAGGCATTGTGATGGAATTAATTTACAGAACTTTAAATAGGATTTTAAATTTATTTCAGTATTTTAATAGCGGTATTGCAATGTTAATTTCAGTCGATTGACAGTAAAAAAAAATGTGTGTAATTCATGGATAATCGAGAAGCACGCGTACACACGAGAATAGAATGGGTCACAATGTTATTAATAAAATATTATGTGCGTGTGTGTGTGTGTTGTGTCTGTGTGTTCGTTGTAATGATCTGAATGAAACGGTTGAAGTAATAAAAACTGCGTGTGTGACTTGTTTAAAGTCTGCAAGATTTCGTGAGCAGAAACACACACACACACACACACACACACACACACACACACACACACGCACATGCACACACACACACACACACACACACACACACACACACACACACACACACACACACACACACACTTTTTTTTTTATTTACCCCAAAAAGGCACATCGCTATTTGGATAATAAGGGATTGCTATTCGAGACCAAATCTACAGGAATACTATGTAGGGAGTTGAGCAGCAAGATGTCTGTTTACATTACACTTGAACTTCTGTATGTTAGTACAGTCAGGGAAGCAGGGAGCCGGGAGGAAATTCCAATGTCTAGCAGTTCGGGGAGGGGGCGGGGAAGAAACTATTAAAGTATAAGGCATTCCGATATCTACAAGTTACATAAAATATGCAAATTTATGGAGAAAATTTGAATATTTGGAAACGAAATTATTTACATAAGACCACTTTTATAAAATTTAATTTTTATAAAATGAAATGTTGCTTATGTGTCTATTTTACCGCGCTATTTTTAAATAGTAAAAAAATATAGTTAAATCCAAGTTTTACGATATTTTTGTGTATTAAATTGTTAGGTGAAAGTACAGAATAGTTACAACCCCCCCCATGTTAAGAATGGGTTTCTAAATAATAACGTTATTATTTCAGCACGATAACATAAGTAGATAATTTACAATTAAATTTTTGCAAAAAAAAAAAAAAAATGCAAACATGAAAAAATTGTACTACTACTACTACTACTACTACTAATAATAATAATATTGCTTGGGGGGGCAGAGTAAAACGTCAATTTATTTTATCCATCGAAACTCGAAAATGTTTACACGAATTGACTCCCCCATGCAATACTGTTTAGGATAAGAAAAAAAGTGCCTTATTTTTCGGATCTTACCCACAAATCCTATTTAGTGACATTACCTAAAAAAAAATATGTAAAAAATTTTTCGAGTACTTATGCAGAATACGAACCGTACTTAAATAACGTTATTATTTAGAAATCCATTCTTACTATTGTTTTTCTAATTTTTTAAAAACTATTCTGTATTTTCAACAAACAGTGTAATAAACAAGGTCTCGACGTACTTCTGCAGAAGTATCAAAAAAATGTTTTCATTTTTTCTTTATTTTTGATTTGAATAAATATTCCGTAAACAGTAAAAAAAATTATCAAAGTTACGCATAGACGAGAAACACAGATTTTATCTGACAAATTTTATCCATATTGTTTAATTAAAAAATGAAAATTTGTCCCGAATATTGCTAACATTATTAATTTTATTTCGAAAGGGATCAATTGTTATTTTTGATTTCAAACGCCCACCAAATAGTAAACAAGTCGGCCATTTTAATTCATAAATATAAATGCCCACCGCGTGTTCCAGGTTGATCGCAAATATTTTCGATTTAGCAAGAAAATGGGGTTTCTTGCTCCATTTAAATATGGTCAATTTATTTCTGTCCCTAAACACAAAACTGAGAGAAATAACATTTCGAACGCGACTCTGTCGTATAAAAGATTTCAAGTTCAGACGGTCAAACTAGACTGGCTTTCAAGATTCGTAGTAAAATAGGATAATAATAGAAAAATGCGTGTGTGTAGAGATTGTGTTTATTTATCACTTGCGAAAAATTGTAGAGGAAGGGAAACACAGGGGATTTTTGTGTCTGTGTGTAAAAGCCATTAGCTGCCTTTTCGCGCCAAGTCGGATTTCTACTATCACCTCCTCCTCACCCTACCTTTTGCATAGTATTAATAGTAGTAGTATGGTAGTAGAACCCCCCCCCCAAAAAAAAACCTAACGCCCGAAGTTGGGGGGGGGGTGATAAAAAGAGGAAGAAAGAAAAGAACAAGAAAGAAGATGAGGATGAGGTGGAGTGGAAGAAGGAGGAGGAAGAAGAGAAAAAAGAAATGACTTTGATAAAATAAATAATAATAATAATAATAATAATAATAATAATAATAATAATAATAGCAAAATACTGAAACCAATAATAATAATAAGCGATTGTTTAGTAGTAATTGTAGAATGTGATGGAAGAAGGAGATGGAGGGGAAAGAGAAAGATATTTAAAATAAAAAGCAAACAAACCCGGAGACGCATTCTCATTGGTCGATATTTAAATAGCGATCGCTGATTGGTCTGATTGCTTGGTATGTTATGCCTATATAACGGCGACTTAAGCGCCATTTCCACTATATGCAAGTTTCTCGTTTCGATCTCTTTGAAGACTCGCCTTCCACTTTTTTTTTTGAATTTATTTATTTCTCTTAAAAAGGATACTATTTGTGCCTATCATCAAAAACATCTATTTATTTAAAAAAAAGAAATCACCTACCAAAGACTCTGTGGTTTATTAATTTATTCTGTTTGTAACCGTACAAACGCCGGGAACTTAACACAAAACTACTTACCATATAAACAAAAAAAGATATCGTCTTCGTTTTTTTTTCTAAAATTTCAAGACAAATACAAGGATGAATATTCCAAAAGGTATTTATATATTTTACTTTGTTTCGTCTTTCGAGCTTTTTAGTGTTTCTGGTCTTGTTTTCTTGTGTTTATCTACAAATATGGGTCTTTTTGGAAAGCGTGGGAAGTATGTTCTGATTACTTAATCTAAATACGAATTATCCTAATTAAGAGTTTCTTTTAAGTTAATCCTTCAATATTAGATTTATACTGTCGGATTAAATTACTGTGTCCAGTAATACGTTAATTAATCCGACTATCCCAATTTTTGACTTCGTCTAATTGTTTTCTGTAACTTTTGATATTTTTACATAAACTGTCAATACTTACTGATTTCTCTAAAATCATTTTTATTTAAAAATTAAATATCAGTAAATATCTGCCTCCCCCCCATAAAGCCCACTCTTTTCACGCGTCATTCCACAATACTACGAATTTACTACAGTTTTTTTTTTTTTTTTTTTTTTTTACAAAGTTAACGGATTTAAAATCTCTTCATGGAAAGCTTTTACTAAAAGCTTATTTCTCAAAAAAATATCTAAACTAGAATCTCGTTATTCAAAAAACGAATTTCAATATAAGTGGGGAAATTAAAAAAAAAATAAACTAAAAAAAAAAAGAAACGCCATTATAGCGAAGGCGTCGTCGACCTCGTAGTAATTTGCGAGGTCAAGTCTGCTGAGCGCCCGTTTTGTCTGATCGCTGATTGGCTAATTCGGCTTCCCCACCCCTCCTTCGTCTTAATTGATGAAACGCGGAGGCTTTTTTCTCCTATGCTGGATGCGCCATTTCCGATGTTTTCAACGTTTAAAAACAAACCGTTTATTATTCCCTCCATTAAGTTGTCTTCAACATTAAAACCTGGCTTTTTAAAAACTAAAGCATAAATCTTTCCCAACGATTCTTAAAGGTTTATTTACTTTCTCAAAAAAAAAAAAAAAAAGCACGGCATATTTAAATGTTTCATGTAAACAATACAAATGAAAATAACTAAATTTATTGTATTAACTTTAGTATTTATAGTTGATTGAAAGTAACATCACTTCGTCTTTTCTAATTTGCCACGTGGACTAAAGTGACAAACCCGGAGTTAATTTAACTCCTACAAAGAAATATAAAATGGTTTAATAATAATGGTTTTAATAAACCAGTTATTTTAAATTATCGTTTACCTATTTTATTCGATGTCTTCCAAGCTAGAAATTCCAATTTTAAATTTAAGTTAAATGAAACGCATGTAAAATGTATGTTTGCTAGGAACACTCGCGCATGAAAATTAAATTGACGTATATTAAATTCAAATACTTAAATGTAAACTCACTTAATTTCAGGTCATGATAGGGAAAGCTTTTACGAAACTTATGCGGTCGGACCTGTTCTGGGCAAAGGCGGTTTTGGAACCGTCTACAGCGGAACCCGAAAGAAAGATGTTTTACCCGTAAGTAATTTTAAAATTCCAAGTCTGTACTTATGAATTTACGAACCGTGCTGAAATAACGTTTAGTTCATTTTTAATGACTTTTGTACTTTCACCTAACAAATAAACGGACATAATTGACAATGTATTTTGAATCTACACAAAACAGTCGTTTGGAGTTATATTATTGTACCGTGCCTAAATGTTAGAAAGCCGTTCTTAACATGAAGGGTGTATTGTAATCCTATACTTTCACCTAACAATTTAAAACTGCACTTTTTGGAAATTACATATGCAAATTTTAAATTTAAATAGATGAAAGTACAGAATGTTATTCTAAATGTGTCGGCATGTTAACTGCATGAATATCAAAACTTTACACGTGAAATCCAAATTAAAAATTTAAATATTTTTAGTCTCGAATTTAGGATGGTACCATTTTTCAATTTTTAAACTTCAGTGGGTGTGAACCTCCCATTTTTTTTGGAAATTTGTCTATCGATAAAATTTATTTTCCGCCAAATGTTTTTGGAACCATGCGTGTGCGCCCTTTGTATTTAATTATTCCTGATTTTTATTTTCTCAGGTTGCCGTGAAAGTAATTCAGAAATCTAAAGTAATTGAATTTGGCCAGCTGGAGGGCATTCCCGTCACCCTGGAGATCGTCCTCCTCCGCAAGGTGGCAAATGTCCCCGGTGTTGTTCGCATGCTCGACTGGTATGTGACCTCCCACTGCTTCATTATCGTGATGGAGAGACCCGAACCCGTGGTCGACCTGTTCGACTACATCACCGAAAAGGGCCCCCTCAGCGAAGATGTCAGCCGACGGTTCTTTACGCAGGTCGTTCAAACTGTCTGTGGCATCCATTCGACTGGCGTCATCCACCGCGACATCAAAGACGAGAACATCCTCGTCGACCTCAAAACGGGAACCCTCAAACTTATCGACTTTGGATCCGGTGCCATGCTTAAGGACTCTATCTACCGAGAATTTGATGGTAAGCAAGTCTACATTTACACAAATATTAAATGTTTAGAAAGTTACTTTCTGGAATCTTAATATTTTACAAAAAATTATAAAGTGATAGGGATTGTGGTTGGAAAATCTTATCCTGAAATTTTAATCTTTCCTGTTTTTTGATAAAACACATTTCATTTTAAAAGGGAATCTATAGTTTAAAAAATCTTATGAAACTTGGTGGGGAGCGGCATAAACTTGTTTTTATACGTCATTTTTAATACGAATTTTGCTGAAATAGCGTTAATTACCTAACAATTTGATAAACCAAAATGTCAGAAATTTGAAATTCTTAAACGTCAAGTTTTCAACATTCATTTTTTAACAAACGAATGTTTTCTTCCGTTTCAGGTACCCGTGTGTACAGCCCCCCAGAATGGGTAAAACACCACAGATACCACGGCCGATCTGCCACAGTCTGGTCCCTTGGTATCCTTCTTTTTGACATGGTCTGTGGGGACATTCCTTTCGAACACGATGATCAAATTGTGAAAGCTCAACTGAAATTCAAAGATCATTTATCAAAAGGTAAAAATTCAAGAATTTTTTTATTTGCGAAATACGAATCGTGCAGAAATGTTTAGAAACCTCATTTTAAACTGTACTTTCACTTAATTTGACGGTACCGTAAACATTGACATTGAATCCTATTAAAAACGCACTGACTGTACTTGAAGTTTTAAAAAATTTTTATACCCATCATCGATAATACAGCGAAAATTTTCGTATTAATATACTATTGTAACAGTTTAGTTTAACATAATTTAAGTCTTTTCAAAATATCATTCCAGTTTCCTAAAACAAAACCATTAATTTTTTTAAATTCGCTTTTCAATCTTTACTAGATGGCCCAACGGTCAGTAATTTTATTTTTATTTTAACGTGTTCAGCTTTATGACGTTATTTTCTAACAAATGTATTTGTTTACTTTTCAGATGTGAAAGACTTGATCAAACGTTGTCTGTCTGTTCGTCCTTCTGACCGCCCCACACTTGAAGCCATCCTCAACCACAAGTGGCTCAAACCAATTCCTCCTGTCGACCCAACTAAAAGGACTCTCCAACTGGCCTCCACCGAACAACCCCCTACTTGCTCTCTATTAAGACAGGGCAGTATATGAAGAAACTTCCTCTTGGACAATTAATTTTTTTTTTTTTTTTTTTTAATTAAAAGAAAAAAGCCTTCATCTTAATTTGTCACTCTGTATAATCTGAAAGAACTGACCATGTGATTAGGGATCGGTCAGTTTTGGGCTGGGAAAAATTAAAAAAAAAAAAAGTGATCCAGCTCCCCCACCTTTTCAGGGTGGGGAAATAAACTCCCAAAACGTGAGAGCAGCCCACTGGTCGGAGAAACGCCAAATCAAATCTTCGGCTAGACTTGATTCATGTCCTCGTCTCAGTAAGCGCGTTCGCTCCACGCTCCACAGCAAGGAATCGGTCCGTGTAGATCACGGTACAAAGTCTGGTCTTCCGATAGAAAGGGGGTCCTGGGTGTTTGGAAATGTTGCGATGACTCCCCTCTCCAAACTGTAGACCAGCTGAATTATGAGTGCAGTTCTTGGCCCTTTTGTAATGCCCCCCCCCCTTTTTTTTTTAACACATCTCCTTATGCGGAGTTTGTATGGACTTGATAATCTAACTTATTCCATTTTTTTCTTGGAGATTTCAAAGGGGTTTTAGGGTCCAAGATCGAATTAAATCTGCAACGTCACAATGCAAATATTAATGACCGGGTCAACAAACTTGGTGCTAAAAAATGGAACCACTTTATAAAAGCCATGTCAATGCAAAAAGATGCTCATCTTTCCAAAACTTGAGTTTTTAATTTTCAAACTTGTTTTTAACTCAATTTTTTTTTCACTTTTCTAAACCTTTTTTTCTAATTTTTTTTTTTTTAACTTAAAAGCTGATGCCTTAAATTGTCTACTTAAACTTTTAAAAAATATTTTAATGATTTTAATGAATCTATGCATTTTCAAAATTTTACATTAATTCAAATTTGAGCGATTAGGCAATTAAAAAAAATATTGCATAACGCCAAACTTTTTCTGCTTTTAATGTCTTCATAAAAAGTTCTTGGTTTGGAGATGAGCTCTTTCCTCATAAATGACGGTCATGCCAGTCAGATCTGAAAATATCTATCCCACCTTCATTAAAAAGATAACCCAAATAAGTTGTGTTGATCATAACTTATTCCCCCCCACCCCTCCACATTCGACTGGTTGCTGTTCGCTTATGAGGATTTTCTTTTTCCCTCCTTGTGAGGGGAAAGGAGTATTTTATTATTTTAAATGCATTTTAAAACTTATTTTTAAGTTAATGGGTAAATATGGCAAAATTCCTGGTACTGGAGTTTTCAATTCCAAAAACAATTAAAATTCTGTCCAGGGATTTACAATACTGAAATATTTATTCAATGTACATATTAAACAAAATTGTATTTTATTATATAAAAAATAAAAATTCAATTAAAAAAAAAAAATTATACTTTTTCTTTGCATGCTTTTTTTATATTTTCACATAAAAAAATCTTTTTTTTTTTTTAAGCATTATCGATTGAGCAGATTTTCAGATTCTTTAAAAAAAACTTGGAGGGGGGCACGAAATGTTCAAGTTGAACTCTAAGCCTTAATATACGTAAAAATCTGAAGACAATTGCTTAATCGATACTGCTACATGCTTTATACAAAAGCTGTCAGTTTACTTATATACGTTAAAAGGACAACTCAAGATAACAATGACTGTTACCCGTTTGGTCAGTAATCTACATTAAAATGCTTAACTGTATGACGTCATAAACGGAAATTTCGATAAACTATATCGGTGATTTTCTTTGCATTTTCCTTTAACCAATCATGTGCACTATAAGATAATCCATTCGTTTTAAAGCGCCTAAGAATTTAATTTGGACAAATTGCGTGGAATTTACTTAAATTGCCTCCACAACGTTGGAGACCGACTTAATTTTTGTTGATAAACCAACCAACAGTTTAAAAACAATTGTGATAAATCCTTTAATTTAATAAATGAAAATTAATTCGGAAATGAACGGGTGGAAGTGCATAATTTGAACGGTAAATTGACAAATTGCTTCGTTGAATGCTTACGCTTGTAACGCTTTTTTTTTTTTTTTTTTTTTTCTCTCTCGCTAAAGCAATTGTTGGATTTCATCTGAAAGCCAGACAATTCTCAATATGCTCAAATCTAGTCGGCCATGTTGGAAATGTTTTCTGTGCAGTAGTGTCCTAGGCTTTGTCTACTCCCTCTGAGAAGTTACTTTCAGATTAATCGCCTCTATCGGGGAAATGCTGACGGACCACAAGGGCATTTTATTTATTATATATAGCCAAGGCACTTCCACTTTGGAAGTGCTGGCTATTCAATCCCCCTTTTTAACCTGTCTCGCTTCTTCCAGCCGAGGGAGGAAAATAAATTAACTTTTTTTATTTTATTTTTATTTTTATTTTTTTTCTCTCCTTCACCCCTAACAAGCCATATCATGCATAGGAAATAACTTTTTCCAAATTCTATTTCCCCCCCCCCCAAAGTGCTACTATGTAGGAAGTCTAGCAACAAGATGTCTATTCACATCACACTTGAACGTCTGCATGTCAGTTGGGAAAAAAGGAATCCGGAAGAGAATTCCGGAGTCTAGCAGTTCTGAGAAAGCAACTATTAGAAGGCCTTACATCTGGGGATTTCTGTGTAGGGTCGGACGTCTGTTTGTCTTGGGTATTTACGTCAGAGGTACAAGCGCTTGTAGTTCGTCAGAACATCCACTTAAATATTTGTAAAACAGGCAGATGCATTATTTCGTCGGTGGGACAGTGAAGCTTGGATGACAGTTCAGGACCTAGCAGGTTGGCGTCTCTTTTTAGCTCTCTCCAGGAGTGAGACTAGTAGCAGTGAGGTGCACCAGCCCAAATGTGACAATACCTCATACATGGGCGAATGGTGGCGTTATAGAGGTACAGGATACATGTTGGTTTGTTAGATTTGAACTTCTGCATTTCAGTACAGAAAGGTAATTCAAAAGCCTAGCTGTTCAAACTATTAGGGGACTTCAACAGTGAAAGGGGGGGGGGGTTTGTTGCTAGGGCATAAGTGCAACGTCAACGAGTTCATCAGAGCACATCGAAGATTCTAACTGCTATGCCATCAACACGAACCACAAGGATGGAAATCTTCATAAATATATCATTCACCAATGCTTCATTTTGCTAACACTTTTTACATTAAAAGCACTTGACACTCACAGCCGTTAACGTTGTCATAACAACGGGGCACCGCCTGTCTGACGTCAGTTACATCGGGGTGTGACCATTCTTAGTATTTTTGGATGAAAACTCTTCCTAATACCCCTGCCCCTTTCCTAGCTTTTCAGTCTAGACTTAGGATTCTCTGAATACCTCTCTCCGGACTTGTTCCAAATATAACACCATTTTGAAAAAAGAAAAAAAAAAAAGCCCCCCCCTCTCCTCTTTTTTTTTTTCTTTTTTTTTTTTTTTTTTTTTTTTTTTGTAAATAGGGAGGGTTAGGGTGTTTCCAACTTACTGGAACTCCTGTTTGTAAGGGGAGGGGGTAAGTTTTGAAGATGTAATTCCTCTTCCTACTTGTGCCCTTGCCCCTTCCCCCTCAAAAAAGTCAAATATTTGTATTTTATTTTGTTAAACCTCAGCAAATTTTTAACCCCTCCGTCTTACATATGCAGGCAGTGTGCGTGTTCAGATATATTTTTGGAAATTCCGCAGTTGGCATTTTTTTTTTTTTTGTGCGTGTTTTTTTTTTTTTTTTTAAATTGCTGATTCAAATGATTCATGCAAATTGTCATATTACACCACCTGTACCCGTTGGGTCATTATTTGATATATTAAATCTACTCCCTTTTAACTTATCTGAATGTAATTAATGTGACACATGATTGTCTTTTAATTTCGTATGGTTATTCCCACCACATCGAAGATATATATCTATATCTATAAAAGTGAACGTGTCTGTCTGTCTGCGTATTTTTCCTTACGCAATAACTGTCAATTTTTAGTCTACAGACTCGAAATTTGATATACAGGGTACTGAGATTTGGGAAAATCGATGTCATCGGTTTTCGGCCAGAAATTTTGCTGTTAAGGGGTCAAAGTTCAACGATTTGACCTTTGAGAACTCTATCAAACTCCTCCGACAATTTTGGGTCTACACACTTGAAATTTTAGATGTGGGTTCCTTGGACATGGATCTAACTTAATAACTTGATTTGAGCCCAAAACAATAAATTTTAAGGGGTTATAATAGGGGTCAAAGTTAAAAAAAATTAACCCTTTCTTTATTTTTTGCTCAACGTACACCTCCAAACATCCGGGCAACGCCGGGCTGAAATGCTAGTATATATATATATATATATATATATATATATATATATATGCAGCATTTTTCATTAAATAAAATAGACGTTTTTTGTCTTAATGGTTTTTCCAACTTTCGAATAATAGTCTTATTACTTTTTGGAATCTCGCATACGTGCATATCTGGGAGTGTCCAATAAATATCGATAATTGAAACATCCGATTAAAGAAGGAAGTCTGCTTTTTATCCAAGTTAACACTTTTATACAACCTAACATCACAAATGCATTTGAGAGGTTTTATTACCGCACAAGTAGAAAGCCCTAGCCTGGAAAATCAAGATAAGGGCGTGTTTGAAAGAAATGTTTCTGTTTACAGCGCAATTGAACCATGATACTGACTGTTGCGTTTTAACATTAAGAGAAGGCATTTTCAAAAAAAAAAAAAAAAAAAAAAAAGAGATTCTCTGCAGTGCAATATAGACTGTATTGTGGACTAAGTCAATGCATAGAAGCTTCTTCCTAGTATACCGAGGTATCCCCTCCCAATTAGAGCCGGCAATTAATCGATTTGGTTGAGAAATAGGCGATTTCACAGATTTCCATGACAAAGTAAGGGAGGGTGGAAAACTTGATCTTCATTCAATCCCGGATGATATCGGGTCTCCTTGCTAATAATTTTATAAAATCGATAGTGCATTCTCGAGACTGTAATGTGGATTGTCACTACGGAGAGACAAGTAAACCCCCCTCCCCATACACTCCGGGGTGGGGGTCCCTAGAGTAGGCAATCAATCACTTAAAAAAAAAAAAAAATGGGTGATTTGACCACATTTAATGACAAAGTATATGAGTGATCTCCCTGTTAGTAAAATCAGTTAAAAACAGTGTATTTCGAAGTTGTGCTAAAAATATCACACATTTTGAAATTCACGTCAAGAATTATGCTAACGCCCTCCCCATTACCTCTAAATAAAATGAAAATCTATAATATAAATCTCACCTGTCTGTTATGTATGTATGTATGTATGTATGTATGTATGTATGCCTAAAACTTTCGACAGTGACGGATTTTCACGAGATTGATATCGTTTTTAAGCTCAACCTTTCGAACAACAAAATATCGAAAAATTGACTAAAAACATTAATTCCTTCACCCTCAACTAGGTACCTTTCTACAGGAAGGGGTCGCTTTTTTCGCTGATATTTTCGAAAGTCATCTTCTCTTTTTGATTAACTAGCCTTAATTTAAACCTTCGCCACTTCCAGTTTGTCGATGGACGCAATAGCAAAGCGTAACGTTTTTTTTTTTCACGTTCTTTTCTTCCTTCGCAGTACGGGTTCGAGCCTGCCTGCCTATTACCATCTTTTTTGGCTCAACACACACTTCGAAACACCCGGGAACCCATGCTAGTTATAAATAAAACAACATAAATAGGTTCAAACTTTTATATTTCACTAAACAGTGCGTGACTCGTCGGGTCAGCGTTTATTACATTTGTATATAATGTTAAAAATATATGTTGCTAGTGTCGACATAAGTTAATAAAGCAAAAGTAGTTACGGCTGCTGCTGCTGCTTTCACACGGATATGTATGCTCACGGATTTTGACAACAATCATTCATCCTTTACGACGTCATCCATTTTTAAGTACATTTTTTTTTCATGATAATTCCGTGTTAACATTTTCCTGATTTAAAATAACCAATAAAATTTTAACGGGGTTGCTCTATACCGAAGTAGAGCAAGATATTTACGGACTAAGCATTTGCATAAGCAATAGCGCCGAAAGTGGTCCCTAATTACTAGTAACTGGCTGGCCGAAACATGCTCATGAATGTGTAGCGGAACATTAATGCTTATGTAAAACAAATAAAGTGTGTGTGTGTATATATATATATATATATATATATATATATATTGCCGTTTTATCTATTTACTTACACATGTTTCGATTACTGAATCGTATGATAAGGAAAAAAAGATATTAGAAACCTCATCATAATAATTATTTCTGTAAAATCTGAGGAAATTGTTGGATCGTTGATACGATTCGGTAATCGAAACATGTGTAACTAAGCAGATAAAACGGTAATAAAATATTAAAAAGATATATATTTGCTCTGCAATAGCATTGAGCACTCCATTCAAGTTTTTACTAATTACCATTTTTGCTATATATATATATATATATATAGTCATCAACATACAGTACTGTTTCGTTGCTTCACAACATATCAGTACCGCTAGACTAGCACCTCTCCCAAGCCGAGGACTGAACCTAGGACCATCGCTCTGATAGTCGGCAGTCCTACTCGTTGATCCACGGGAGCGCGCCCGGAAATAACCTCCCCAAATGTCTATTTCGTCCACCACTATGTCACACACACACACACACACACACACACACACACACACACACACACACACACACACACACATATATGACAAAGTGAATCAAATACTTGGTAAAATTCAGTTGTAAGTTACACTCTTCTGGAGATGGGAGGTTCAGTCTCTAATACGGCCGACACTTAAAACACAATTGCGAATTAAGTCATGGCTTGCGGAACAAGAACGTGTTACACACGTGGATTAAATAAAGGGTTCAGTTTGAAATTCCGTGCAGATTCCCGAGTTTAAGAGAAAGATTTCCACAACTGAAACGTTATGCAAAAAACAAACAAGATAAGAACAGTAGTACGAAGAATCCAAATAATCCGAATAATCAATTATTATCTTCAAAATTCGGAAACAAAATTATTGATACATTTATCTTCGTCTCCTCTTTATTATCGAGGAAAGTCTTGAAATAAAGACAAAACGTTGTTGAATATAAAGCTTTATCAAAATTCAGGAAGTTAAGGCGTAAAAAGTTTTCTAAACTGACAAAAAACTTGAAATTTGATGTAGTGTATTTTTTTGGAATTGTTTTTTAAAATTATTTTTTTTAATTGTTTTTTTAAATTATTTTTAAAAATTATGTTTTTGTATTTAAGTTTAAAAAAATATTTTTTGTTTATTTAGTACAGGTGCGAGTTTGTACGAACGCATCCATTAAATAGTAATTTTCGGCGAATGAACTCTTTTCTGGGTCAACGGCCAACTAGCACCTTGTATATTTGTGTGTGTGTATATGTGTATTGGGGTGGAGAGGGCTCCCGTAAGCCGTGGTGAAGGCAACCTTTCTAGGAGAAGCAAATCTCTGATTTAAAAAAACCATAAAGCGGAAGACCATTACCCGCATTAAGCTGGTCTGCAGTTTAATTTGTTGCTGGCGATCTTGCTCTTGCTTGTTGCTGAATCTCAACATTTTGAACCGAGAGAGAGACTTAGCTGTCGTACAAAGCTAATACTCTGTAACATCATATTTGTATAGATACTCCCTCAGGCATTTGGGCTCATGGATTTTAAATGTCTGAGGGAGTGGCACTCGTCTGACAAGACGTTGCAATCACACACATATATATATATTACAGTTACCGTAAAAACACATATGCATATACTTTCTCAAGCGTAAAGCACACTTGTGAGGGATGATCTTTAGATTTTATTTTTATTGGTATTTTAAAATCAATAAATATTTATCATTTTATCATTAGTCATTTATCATTGGAAGATTTTGCTTTATATATATATATATATATATATATATATATATATATATATATATATATATATATATATATAGTAATTTATAAAATATATATGGCGACTAAGCTACACTGAATATTCTGCGTTTCATCCACTGTAGGATTCGTCAGGCTTATGCGCGAATTTTTTCAATGTTAAAAAGTTCTTCGGATATCGAGGGATAAAAGTCTATGATGCCAAACTGTATGAACGTACATTTATCTTTTTTTTCTATATTTTAACCAGGTGATTGCTTCGGTAGTATTTGCCCACTGGTTTAGTTCTAGGTCCTGTTTGATTTGTTTGTTTACTCTAGAAAGTATAGTTTTTCTAATTCTACCTATTTCTGGTTTAGTTGGGTTTATCAGGCGGGTGCTGGGTCTGGGATTATTATTCAAGTCCAATTTGTGGTCTTTAAGCAGAATGTATGACTCTCTAGGTTTCAATTTGCCAACTTTATCGCTAATTTTTAGTTTATCGGTAATTTGCTTACTTTCAGTATTTATTATATCTAAGTAGTCGCATTCGTTTGTGTCTAGTTTGTTGTAGTTTTTTGTAATGTTTTCTGTGATTAGTTTGTTATATTCTTGCTTATCTATTTTGTAAAAGGTTCTGGTTTTATCTGCTTTTACAAAGATTTTATTAGAGTTGTTTATGTTTCTAACGATTTTGTGTAGTTTCCGTTGGAAATTGTTAGGTTGATTGTGGAATTCTAGGTTTTTAATTACGTTTAAAAGGTCATTTTCAAAGTTTATCAAAAGGTCTACTGTTTTCACATTTTTAAGGGTTTTAAAACCATAGGATTCTTTTTTGTTTACGTTTTCATTTTTAAGGAAGAAATTTGCTCGCCATCGCATTCGGCGTATTAGTTCATCTGTTTTTTGGATTAATTTAATAATATAGCTATGCTTGCTGGGTGTGGGGATGTTTTTTAGCGATGTTTCGAAATTAACTCTTTCCATATCTATTTTTAATGTGGTGAAATAAATTCTTTTGAGAGTTCCTGGACGTCACGTTAAACTTAGATAAAAATACATATGAACCATACTTAAAAGATAACGCTACTCCAATTTACGTAAACCCTAAGTCCAACCACCCACCATCAACTATAAAACACATTCCTAACTCGATCGTAAGTAGACTCAGTAATAACTCAAGCGATGAAAATGCATTTAACAGGTCAACCAATATCTACGAAACAGCCCTAAAAAATAGTGGATACAAAAATATCGATATAAAATATAAGCAACAAAACACCAACAACTATAATAAAAGTAAAAATAGAAGAAAAAGAACTATAATTTGGTATATGGCCCCATACAATCAAATGTTAAAAACAAAACTTGGCAAGAAATTTCTAGATCTTATTCAAAAACACTTTCCCGCAACCAACCCCTTACACAAAATCTTCAATAAAAATACCTTGAAGTTATCTTACAATTGTTGCGAAAATTTAGAGATGATAATTAAAGCACATAATAACAAAATACTAAATGAAAACAATGTAAACAACAACAAAATAAACAATAAAAAAAGTAGACACCATGACAGAAATAAAACCAACACTAGCAGAAATAATAATA
>NC_136517.1:15281743-15284243 GCF_053919585.1 Euprymna scolopes
ATCTCGCTCGTCTCTTCAAACAGGGCTCTGCAGATATGGTGCCAAATAGTTCAAATGAGAATATGCCCTGTTAGGGATGAACAAGAGTAAAATAAATAAATAAATAAACTATCAATATCTTTAACTACAATTTATTTTTCTTCTTAATTCTGAATAGTAAAAATTGTACTTAATATTTATCTTTTAAAACAGTACACTGAACACAACACATTTAACGCCAATCATTTATTTAAGCTGTTATCACATGGTGTAATCCTTGCTATGGCAAACATAAAAAACAGACTAAAATCTTTGCCGATTTAGCATCATTATTATTGAATTACCAAGTGAGATATATAGATATCCCATGTTAAGAATGTTAAATCATTCTTGTATATTCCACCCAGGCAACGCAAGGAAACGGGTCCTGCTAGTATATACACTAACATGTCTTAACAATAGACATTTTAAAGAGGACATGATCACTTCTGTTTACGGTGGTTAGACTGTAATCCGTTTTGCCGACGTTAGTTTTTGCAGGAAGATATCGCTACCCCCTTCTCCACAGCACCTGGTATTTCCAAATAGTCACCCATCGGGTACTAATCAGACTGAACGTTGCTTATCTTCGGTGATATAAGAAGCGTTGTGTTTAGTATTATGCTGTCTATTATATTTCGAAGTGACCCTTTCATTTGAATCATATGTTCAGATTATATCCGTTAGCCTTGATCCGACAGAAGTGTTAACAGGCAAAGTTGAAAGTGTAGTATCTGTTCTTCAGATGCTACACTTCAGTTTCTTGTTCTCTCTCAGTGGAAGAGAAATCATTCACGACTGAGACAATTTTTATTCCTGTTCATTTTCTCCACGTTAAAAAAACGACCCTGACGTCTAAGTCTACCCCGTGGGGAGCCATTTTAAATAAGAACAATCGGTTCTGAGTGACAGTCTCTGGCGATTGTGAGTTCGATCCGTATTGTAGGTGCTAATAACTACACATGAACAAAGCTGCCATTTTTCCTGGTTATGCTTGATGATGCGAGAACACTCTATTCCAATGAGTACAGTTCGAAATATACAGGATCCTGAGCTTGACAAAAAGACCCCAAATTCGACTAGAATACTCTGAAGTTCGGAAAAATGTATTTGAACAAGGTCGGATGTTGTATCGACCGAAACGCTGCGAATATAACAAGCAAGTTGCACCTTTTTCATAGAAATTGGATTTACTTCCCCCCTCACTGTCACACACACACACACACACACACACACACACACACACACACACACACACACACACACACACACACACACACACACACACACACACACACACACACTTACACATACACACTTGCACTTACATACACTTACACACACACACACTTATAAGAACACACACACACACTTACACACACACACACGCGCATATACACATACACGCACACACATACACGCACACAAAAATACACACATATTTGCACTCATGCACATACACTCACGCACCACACACACACTCGCACACATACTTACGCACACACGGACATACACACACTCACACACACGCACATAAACATGTGAACATCCAAGTACGTACATGTCATAGGCAAAACAATTAAATAAACTTCATGTTCATACGAGACTTATACAACATTTGAACATGAAATTCAAAGCGACGTAGGTTTTATAACTGACTACACAACGCTTCACAAATCAATTAACGTCTTGTGTTTTCTTTGTATGCGAAAGAACTGCATTGCATCTCCTTTTTCCCACGAAAAAAGAAGAAACCGTGTGGAGAACCACTGAGCCACTGGGGCTCGTTACGCAAGACGAGCTATAGCGTGTTTGGCAGGAACTGGACTACCGAGTTGACACGTGTCGCCGTGTCACAGGCGGTGCGCATGTTTCGTTTGATTTATTTTCTTTTATTGTGTACTTTTATTAAACCTAAACGGGAGGTGACGGCAGTTAACGACATGAGCGTTCCAAGTTCGAATTCAGTTCATTCGACAAAATCAATTTCACTTAAGATGTTGGCAACCTTCACGTAGTCCCTCCCGTAAGTACCCTGTGTCTTTCTAGAAAGAATTCTGACTAGAAAGATATGGGGGAAACCAATGCCAACACTAGAAGGGGTTACTGTGATTTAGAGCAGACTTATAGGAGCATACTAAGTGGGGATTTGTGCAGCAAGATGTTTTTTTTTACATTACATTTAAATTTGTACTAGTGTATATTGTGAACCAGTCGTATCTCAGCGTTCGCTCGGCTTTGGAACATGACGTCAACAGCCGGATTATACCGAGCGTCGTCGATAAAATCAGGACAACGTCACACAAAAGAAAATATTTTTTTTTCGGTTTTCTGTTACGTAAGACAGCAACCAAACCCGAGCCGTTGCTCGGGATAATCCGGCTGTTGACATCATATTCCGACCAAAGCCGAGTGAACACTGAGATGCACCTGGTTCACAATATGCACCAGTACTTAAAATTTTGTATGTTGTTACAGCCGG
>NC_136517.1:15286743-15291743 GCF_053919585.1 Euprymna scolopes
AAGGTCTTCAGAGATATTTCCCTGAAAACAGCCTGTAGTATTCATTGGAAGCTGAGTGACAACAAGTCTTCACAGGTTTCCAGTACTCTCCTCCTCTTTCAATAACATTTGCAAATAAATTTGCATCATTAAAACAGCTGCCTGCCATTGATTTCCCGTTGGCAGCAGCTATTGGTCTTTGCTGGGATTTGAGTGGCACTAAGCCTCCCCAAGGTCCGAGTTCTCTTCGCACTTATTCAGCTGAGGTCTGGTCAGTTCATCGGTCTTTCCTTCCTCCTTGACTCTACTTGGTTATTTGGTCTCGCTCTTTTTTTAGGGGTATTATTATTATTATTATTTACTCACTAGGAGTGTTACCACGCCATTATCACTGACTGCTCACTGGCAATAAACAAATGTGTTTCTTGTAATCTGAGTGACGGCGTTACATCTCCAGATTTTCAGCACTCTCCAACTCTTTCAATAATTGTTCAAAATCATTTCGTGCCCTCTTCAACAGCCGTTTTCTTTTCATTTCTCGCTTGTATCGATTGTTGGTCTTTAGAATTCTACAATGTTCTAGTATTCTGCTCATCTTTCAAGTGGGTGTCTGGTTGATGCTCTCTATCCTCTTGTAACCTTCATAACTATATTTTTAATAGAAGCTGAGACTGTCCTATTGCGTGTGTGTGTGCGCGCACGTGTTTTAGGGACAGTTTATGGGATTTAACGCAGTTTCAGTTCCCTTGGACTTG
The DNA here is from genome assembly GCF_053919585.1 of Euprymna scolopes. Lineage (NCBI taxonomy): Eukaryota > Metazoa > Mollusca > Cephalopoda > Sepiida > Sepiolidae > Euprymna > Euprymna scolopes. Next base: position 15,287,478 of record NC_136517.1, read on the forward strand.
CTATGCTTTTGTTCGATTTTAATTTCAACTTATATTTAACTGGTCAGTCTTCGTTGGTTATGTGGATTGGTTTCCGCATTCCAGGATTTACATTAGAATTTTCTGTAACGGTTGCGTTACGCTCGAACCGTGTACGTTATAGCTTTCGGACCCCCACGCCGTTCTTCAGTGTCGAAAGAGAACAAACAAAATTAAATAAATCTGACTCGGCTTTTCTTTCTTCTTTTAACACAAATCGTTTATTACAATTTTTCTTTCTCCTTGTCTCGACACCAGTTTAAAGAGATTCTTACTTCCACTGCAGGGCTACATGCCCATCTTCTTTGGCTCGCGTTTTTCTTTCTGATTCACTGCATGTCGGCCGTGGACAGCGATTTCTTGTACGTCCATCTTTTTCGACCGCACTCTTTCTTCTCCGAGCACGCGGTATCCTTTTTATTTTTCTCTTTATTCAGACGCTAGCTCGCGCACACTTTCTAATTTGCATACATGTTTTTTTTTTTTTTTTTTTTTTCTTTTTTTTACAGCTGCTGCTGTGCTTTCCCACCGCGCTCAGACGCGCTCTGTTGCATTTCGAGTATTTTTACCATTGCCGGGCTTTGCAAGCCTAACTCGTCTCTTTGTTCCAAATTTCTCTTCGTCTGTTTCCTAACATTTTTTTTTTGTGTTCCTAGAATTATTGGTTTTATAGTGATTTGATTCCGGTTCTATAATCCTTTAAGTTCTGTGTTAAGTTTAATGCATTTGTTTCGTTTTTCCGTGCTAGTGCACTTATTGATCCGCGCTATTTTTTAAAATAGTAATTTCAAGTTTAATTAAAGTTTTATGATATCTGTTTTTATTAAATTGTAAGGGCAAAGTACAGAAGGTACAAAACATCCTCTCCTCCCCATGTTAAGAATGGCTTTCTAAATAATAACATTATTATTTCAGCACGGATCAATGAGTGCACTAGTACCTGTTTTTCTACCTTGTTGATTTTTCACTTTGTGAACTGCTGGAAAATCGACATGTACGATTAGGCATCTACTTATGAGACGATCAGCAGCGTGTCCTCGCATGTCATTGGAAGGCGATAAAATAATTGGGTATTTGTGATTGGAACTTGCGGGACAAGTCAGACATAGATTGAAGTTAATTCATACGAAATATGGTTGGATTGCAGAAAAAAATGCTCTTCTCTGCTACCTCCTTTTTCACAGAAGAGACGTTGCGAGCCTATCACTACTTTATCGTTACTTTCATAACAGGTGCTCGACTGATCTTCACTCTATGGTACCCTCTTCCCTGTGACACATTCACAGCAAACACACGTCTACCTACAACCACTATAAGCACATTTTCTTATTCTCTATCATACTGTTCTTATTCTCATGTACTGTAATGGAGTGGCACTAGGCCGGTTTAGTCGGCTTCCTCCAATGTAGGAAGTGTGTGTGTGTGTGTGTGTGTGTGTGTGTGTGTGTGTGTGTGTGTATACTAGCAGTAACGCCCGGCTTTGCTCGGACTTTATGTACTGTTCATAAGGTTATGTGCATATGTATATATTAAAAAGTGTGAATATGTAAAGTAATGCCTTTCTGTATAATAGCCTTCCTTAACTACCATAAAGAAAAGACAGAGACATTTTCAGGTTTATAGATATACTAGCATGGGTGCCCGGCGTTGCCCGGGTATTTGGAGGTATATGTTGAGCAAAAAAAAAAAAAGAAAAAAATCGGTCAATTTTTTAAACTTTGACCCCTATTATGACCCCTTAACATTTATAGTTTTGGACTCAAATCAAGTTATTAAGTTAGATCCATCTCCAAGGAGCCTATATCTAAAATTTCAAGTGTGTAGACCCAAAATTGTCGGAGGAGTTTGGTAGAGTTCTAAAAGGCCAAATCGTTGAACTTTGACTCCTTAACAGATAAATTTCTGGCCGAAAACCGATCACATAGATTTTCCCAAATCTCAGTACCCTGTATATCAAATTTCGAGTCCGTAGACTGAAAATTAACAGAGGCATTGCGAATGAAAATGTACACAGACAGACAGACACGTTCACTTATATATATATATATATATATATATATATATATATATATATATATATATATATATATATATATATATTCTATTAGATTGTTCTATGAGTTCCTGCCATTTTTCTTTTAAGTAAATCAAAGAATTTTAACAGCAAAAGTAAGTTCGTGTGGAATCCAAGCTCCAAGCATTTGTGTGAATCCCATCGACTGAAGGCGGTGTGAAATTGTCATAAAATCTCACTTCATCTTTTCACCCAATCATCTACATGTTTGATGGCCATCTTCCTTCAAAAGAACCCTGAGTTAGTCTTCGTCTATTTTGATTGGTCTTCCGGAACGAGCAACGTCATTGAGGTCCAAATTACTGTGTTTGAATCTGGTAAACAATCTTGAGCAGTTCTCTTAGCTATAGCGTTTTCTCCATATACGGCACAAATATCCTTGGTCACTTCACTCGCTTTTTGACCTTGATTAAAGGCGAAAAGAAGAAGGTGTCGAAAATGTGATTTTTTATCTACCGGACGATTCGACGGTTCTGAAAAACGAGAAGAAATTATATGAGCAAAAAACGATGACCATTATCTTGTAGAACAGAACACGTGCATTCTAATGATATATAACACTTTGCCAAATATCAAAACATGTTTTAGAACAATTTTTTTTATGAAACAGCGGGAACTTATGCAACAACCTGATATATTGCAAATCTGCTGTTTATTTTATAAAAGTATTTTATATATAATGGCTGGAATTAAAGTTTAAAATGCAAAAGTCAAGTATCATGGTTCAGTTGTGCTCTAAACAGAAAGATTCATTTCGAACGCGCTCCTGTCATATCAAAGAACCTACTGTTGATTTCATATGCCTGGCCTTTCTACTGGTATGGTAATAAAACTTCTCAGATGCACTTGTGACGTTAGGCTGTATAAGGTGTTAATTTGTTACTTCTTTCATCGGATACTTTTTGATTATCGATTATCGATACTTATCAAAGACATTCCGATACAAGACCTATCTAAGAACACCGCCACATACATATAGCATGATTTTGTGAATTTTTCAGAAAGAAAAATCGGTGGAGCCGTTTCGAAATCCATAGGAAACGAACTCACACAGAGAGAGAGAGAGAGAGAGAGAGAGAGAGAGAGAGAGAGAGAGAGAGAGAGAGAGGGAGAGAGAGAGTTCCTTTTTAGATAGATAAATAGATTTAGGTCACTTTATGAAATGCATTTCCTAATGTATGTGGGTTTTATATGATTGATACAAATGCGTAGATGTGCAGCACATGTGGTGTAGGTCTTACTTGATTGCTAACGGTACCACGTGATGGGCATCGCAGGTTAGTCTCATTGAAGCAATAGAACCATTAACTCGTCGTTCTAGATAGAATCTAAATATGCGGTTTGATATAATTACACTTAAGAGTTGAACATATGGCTTACTTGCTTGCAGCCGAGTCGGTGCTACCTACATACGAGACCCTCACCTCGTTCACGGAGTGAGGGCGGGGTGGGGTGGAGGGGGGTGGTGTACGTCTGTTTGCAAAAAAAAAAAAAAAAAAAAACTACGAAGAGTTTCTTTTAATAGTAACAACGCATTTGAAACAATATATGTGGGCTAATTAGTCTAGGCCTGAACTTAAATTCCGTCAAAATCTGTGCCTAAAACACTAAACGAAAATTCCATGTGCAAAGTTTCTTATCTAGAACTGTCTGCCTATGGAATGCATTGCCGCGGCGCTGCTTCCTAGCTGATCACACTATAGTCATGTTCAAGTCCAATGTAAATAAGTTGTTGTTGAAGTTCGTAAATAATAAAATTTCACCTAATTTTCAACATTACCAATCATCATGGCGTTGTCTCACCAGTCTGCTACTCATTAATCCGTATTCTCGAATAGCTTTTAGCAGGGACTAACTTACTAAAAAACTGTATTTTTTATTTTCGTCTTTTTTTTTTCAATTTATCAGCCGATTATTATCAAATGGATTTTAGTCTCCCATATTATAAAAAAAAAAAAAAAAATTTTAAGTCAATATTTAAATATTTGTAGGGGGTGCACAGTTTTTAATGCAACGTTCTAGTAAATTGATCACCTATTTTAGAACCATTCGACGGTTTCGGTTTCGAGAATTTAACCTTTTTATAAAGGTTAAATTCGCGAAACTTGGCCTAAAACCAAAAGAAATTTGGCCTAAAAACGTCGAGTGATGCTAAAATGGGTGATCGATTTACT
>NC_136517.1:15296743-15299243 GCF_053919585.1 Euprymna scolopes
ATGTTACAGGGCTAGAGTCATATTTACAAAGCCTATTTTCTATGACCCAAATCATATGTGCACGTTCGCGTAAATCATTAACTATTGAAAAGCATTCAACGTCGAAGTGACGGAGCTTTCGAAAAAGATCACACGATCCCATCGGAACTGAAACTGCACACACACACGCGTGCACACGCACACACACACACACACATACACACACACACACACACACACACACAAAGAGGCACGCACACATGCGTATACGCGCGCGCACACACACACACACACACACACACACACACACACACACACACACACACACACACACAAGCATACATCCACACCCACACAAAACACACACATAAACACACACGCACTTGCAAACAGACTCAGTTGGCAAAATCAGAATGGTCGTGAAATGTCAAGAAGGATGGAATTGTCGGGGAAAGAGAACACCAACCAGACCTCTACTGGATGGATCTGAAGTATACCTGAGAGTTGTGAAGCTATTGCAAAACAAACTTCAGAGAAGACTAACGGTCGTTGTCAGAGAGAATTCAATGGTAAACAGCTATTGCGATAATGCTAAGTATTGAAAATTTAAGAAGACTTGTTGCTATTGAGAAATGACTTTCAATGACTTGTGTGAAAACTTCTGTTGAGTAACTATTACTACTAATACAACGGACGACAATGATAAAAACAAGTGACTATGAGAGAGAGAGAGAGAGAGAGAGAGAGAGAGAGAGAGAGAGAGAGAGAGAGAGAGAGAGAGAGCACTAGCCAAACATAGAAAGGTGCGGAGAGAGAGAGAGTCCTAGGGCACTGGAGAGGCCTATTGCTACTCAAACTCCAGTGAACACCAATAGTTGTTGTCAGCGAAACATCAATGGTAAGTTGCAGTTGCGATAACTGGGATCGGTAGAGAGCATGGGTGGTACAGCGGTGCATCTTCGATCTCGATCGTTTAACATTGTGTCACTTTCAGACATGATTGAAGGCTCCTATTACTCTTGGGATTTGTACACATCTGATGATCTAGTAGACGGTCTACAACAAAATAGGAAAACCGGTTTTTATCAAGCCGAAATGGAATCATATCGTTTTTTTCTAGGGCGACAATTTTATCATTACACCTTGTAGCTAATCGATCATCCGTATATAGACCGATATCTGCATCATGAAATATCAATTTGAGAAGAAAGTTCCTGCGGTTTTTAACTATTAAATTCAGATGAACACATCTCGGCTCAAACAAAAATTTATTGATCGAAATAAGCACCATCAAAATCAACACAGTTTTGCCAACGCAAAACAAGTGTATTTATGCCAGTAATATAAAATTTTGTGTACTGAAAACATTTAAGGCGTGTTTGATATCGCTTAGGTTTTTGAAGCATTTATCATGCAGAAAGTTGTCGAAATGCTTGAAAAAGTGATAGTCGGTAGGTGAGAAGTCTGGAAAGTATTGCGGATGAGGCAGAGTTTTGAGGCTCAATTCGTTCAACTTTTGCAGAATCGGTTTAGCAATGTGCAGTCGGGCATTGTCGTGGGGGAGAATTGGGCTTTTCTGATGACTAAAGCTGGGTGTAGTTGTCGAAGTGTCTGATGCATTGACAGTATTTTTCCGTCATAATGATTTCGCCTGCATTCAAAAAACTATAATGGATGAGACAGGTCGCAGACCATCAGACTGTCTGCACGACCTTCTTTTGGTGCAACTCTGGCTTCGGGAAGTGTTGTGAAGCTTCGTCGGCGTCTAACCAGTGAGCTGAGCATCGCTGGTTGTAAAGAACGCACGTTTCATCACAAGTCACAACCAGATCGAGAAACGGGTCGTTCTTGCTGCGTAAAAGAAGGGAAAATGACACTTCATAATGGCGTTTCGGTTGTCGTTCAATTCGTAAGCAACCAATTTATCAAGTTCTTTTCACTTTTACAATCTCTCTCAAGTGGTTGGAAATCGTCATATACGTTACGTTTAATTCAAAAGCAAGTTCTAGAAGTTGCGCGTGGATTAGTTTCGACTAAGGCTCTTCACTAATCGTTGTCAACATCCGATGGCCGACCACTACGTTCATCATCTTCAAGACTCTCGCCGCTGCCGCTAAATTTCTTAAACCACCATTGCGCTGCGCATTCAGTACCCGCAAATGTTTGAGTTATTTCGAGTTATCTCCCTTGTTCTTTCAGACTGTTTTTAAGATAGCGTCGCGTAGTCGTAGTTTAGCCATAAAATTTGATTTTCCTATTTAAAAATAAAACTATGTGATTGATTTACGTGGTATTTTAGTGTATGATATTTGCTACGGGTACGTACATCATACAGATATTCCTCTATTTGTGCTTTTTTCATTGGTGGGGGTAGAGAATTTGAACAACCATGAAAGGATTGATATGTCGTAGTACACATAAACCCAAATTTAAAGTTGACAGAAAGATGTTGATATAGCGAATATAGTACGACTATACATCTGAATGTGTTTAGTATTTTTCCTTCTTTTTTAATAGCCTC
>NC_136517.1:15301743-15341743 GCF_053919585.1 Euprymna scolopes
TTGCTTTCCGCCTGTATTCAAGGGTGTATCTTTCCCAGAAAGTTAAATGCGCCTCCTATACTAACCTGAAAATTTCCACGACTCGGCGCGGTACATACAGCGCCTGGTCTTTCCTAATAGTCAATCACCCATCTGGTACTGGCCAAGCTCATCGTTGCTTTACTTCGGTGATCTAGCAAGAACTGCTGTGTCACATATATACACACGACACTACTACAACTAATAGTTATAATAATAGTCCTTGGGAAGCCTTTTTCACACCCAAATTACAGTGAAAGGCTATGGTCGCTGCGAACGAGAAATCAATGGTAAGCGGCTGTTGCTATAACGCTAATTCTTTTGCAAAGGTTATCGAAAAAGGTAAAGAGTACTGGGACAATGGGCAGACTTATTGCCACCTAGACTCCAGGAACACCACAGGTTGTTGATAGAGAAATCATAGATGGTCTGTGTAAGAACTACTAGTGAAAACATAATAAACTAAACCAGATGAGGATAGCGACATGTTTTAATCCTCGGAATAGTGTACAAATATACCGAAATAATTTTATAGAATACTTGAAAAAATAAATAATGGAACAACTGAAAAATCCTTATAGAATAATTGAAAAAATTATAAAATAATTAAAAAAAAAAAATGGAATTATGTTTATAGAATAATTGAAAAAAAGTTATAGAATAATTGAAAAACTTATAGAATAATTGAAAAAAAAATTATGCAATAATTGAAAGAAAATTACAGAATAATTGAAAATAATTATAGAAATGCGAAAATTAAAAAAATGGAATTTCAAAGTGAAGGTCGAACGACGGCATTCAGAATATGCATGCGCAACGTAATAGCTATTGGTTCATGTTTTAATTTTTAGCCTTTCAGCAAGCATATCTTCATAGCTCAGGCATTAACGTCAAAGGAAAAAGTAAATCGTAAGCTAAACATTTTGACTTCGATTCTCGGTGGTGGCGCTCGAGTCATTTTTTTAAACTTTTGAAGTTATTACTATATATTGAGTCCAATAGAAAATAATAATAAATACAAAATCTGCAATAATCAAAATATCATATTCAAGTGCATTTTACGAAAGGGCAATAACGGGCGGCTTGCTAGTATATATAAAAAGTTCGAAACCTTTCAAACATGGCGACCCATTTTAGAACAAGCAATCAGGAAGTGACCCAATCCTTAAAATATCTTATATATACATCCACTTATTGTGTACAAGAAACTGTCATCTATTCAGATTATTATTAGGTTGGTGCCAAAATAATGTCGTTTTTTGACACACACACACACACACACACACACACACACACACACACACACATATATATATATATATATATATATATATATATATATATATAGCTGATAAAAAACGACATTATTTTTGTACCAACTTAATATAATAAAGATTACCAGCAGGCCGTCCGGCGCTGCCCGATCGTAAAATACGCATAGATATTATATTTTAATAAATGCAAAATTCTTATTTATTATAAACAGAAATACTGTAGGTATTGAACGTAACATTAAATTCCTTAAAATAATAATAAAAACAAACAAACAAACAAACAAACAAAAAAGAAACAAAAAAAAAGAACAAAATAAAACTGAGACATGTGAATGCAAGTATTATGTTTTTTTTCTAAACAATTCATTTCTTGCAAGTATAAAAAATTACTCGAGCTGAGATCGAGACTAAAACCTAGAGATAGTACGTATAATATCAATTGAACCAGCTTGACATGACTTTTAAAGAATGTTTCAAACCAACTCATGCTTAACATAAAGAAGCTGCCATGTTTCTACGGTCATGCATGCGCAGTCGTGAAGCAGTTGAAAAATCCGGTGGCCTTCCACGTACCAATTTTTCAATTTTGACTCTTAGCAGCCATTTTTACTGGATGTATACCGATTAAAATGTTTTTCACAAATCTGAATACTCTATAGAATTTAAAGGCTGCAGATAAAAAATTCGTTGAGTTTATAGGTTGAGGAGTGTCTTCACACACACACACACACACACACACACACACACACACACACACACACACACACACACACACACACTTTTATAGATATATAGATTTATTCGTGAAATAATTATACATTCCGTAAATTCACGATTATTTCCAAATTTATTAATATAAAATTTCAAAGCTGCTACAAAAATGAATTAATTCCAAATCTGTTTAAAATTATTAGACCATACACCCCATGCCAGAATTATATGCAAATCGATATTTTTGTTCTAACTCCGATAGTTTTCAATGAAAATTTGTGAAATTTAGCACGTTATATGACAACACTAACATAAGCGCAAATCTAAAATTTTAAGCTAATCCGCACAGTAATAAACAATTGACAGCCATTTTGATGATTTGCATGTTTTTCAGCGTGCCAACTTTATATGCAAACCAATGCTAAAATATGGTGAAGTGCTAAAAGATCATTGAAACATTAATTATTCTAGGAATTTGTAAATTGAGAACAACAAAAATAAAGAACAAACAACTTCAATATAGTTTCATAGTACAATCAATATATTATATAATTGACATTTTTATTGACAAGAGCAAAAAACCTTTGGTCCATTGAAGATACCAAACTTTCGATTTCATCTGATGAAATATCTTTAGCAGCAGTCAGAATAGCATCCCAGAATTCATCCTTGGAGTTGTACTGCCTTCCTCCGGAGTAAATGTTTTGTTTCAAGATGCTCCACAGATTTTCGATGGGATTTAAATCTGAAGAATCTGGCCATCGCAGAATTTCCCCATGTCTAGCAAAAACTCTCCTCAAATATTCAGTGACTATCCTTGCAGAATGAGACAGTGCATTATCATGCATGAATACCATCTTTTTCCGGAATGCCAAATTCTTCTTCTTGTGCCAGGGTTTCAAGTGTTCCTTAATAAAGTCAATGTAGAGTTTGGCGGTAATATTCACTTCATCTGCGACTCTGAATGGTCCTACCAGCTCATTGTCAATGATTGCAGCCCAGAACATCACACCACTACCTCCTTGTTGACGCCTGATCCTTTGGGGACGTAGACCCTCATTATGGTACCAGCCTTCCCTTCACCCATCGGGTCCATCAAGGGTCGCTCGACACTCATCGGTGCACAAAACAATTTGAAAATTCACTTTCATGTGATCTCTTGCCCACTTCATCCTCTTTTTCTTGTGGATATCCTTCAATTGAGGGCTTTCCAAATTTTGCAACCGTCCTCATGATACGGCAACGAGTTTATTTGGGCACATTAGGAACGCCAGCTTTTTCAAAAACTTGTTTGCTAGTTTCAAATGGGATACAGCGAACTTCTCTCTTGATTCTGCTCATTGTTCGACGCGACAGATATGATTTCTTACGAATTTTCTCTTTGTCAGAATGTCCGTTGCAAAGTTGAGGGTTAGTACAATATTTTTTGATTGTACGATGATCATGGCGTAATTCTTTGGCAATTTCTCAGGTGGAAATCATATTATGGAGCCTTTGAACAATTTTAGACTTCTCATCTTGACTTAAAGCACCTTTCCCATCTTGCATATAAAGTTGGCACGTTGAAAAAAAGAAAAAACAAAAAACAAAAAAAAAAACGCAAGTCACCAAAATGACTGCCGTTTGCTTGCTATTGCGCAGATCAGCTTAAAATTTGATATCTGCGCATACGTTAGTGTTGCCGTATAACATGCGAAGTTTCACGAATTTTCATTGAAAACTATCGAAGCTCGAACAAAAATATCGATTTGCATATAACTTTGGCACGGGGTGTATATAATATACTTAATTTTTCACTGTATGTTTATGAACTGATCTTAATGAGATGGCTACTAACTGCACTTTTTTTAGCTAGTAATTAATTCAAATCAATTTCGTCTACACACAGAGAAATATTCAGCCTATCATGATAGAAGAAGGCAACAACATTGACGAGCAAATCTACTTTCGCGCCATTCTGCCCGCGTAAAACGAGTCATATTAAACAGTAAACCGAAATCTCGCGTTCGTATTTTTTCACTGTGTTTTATAAAATATTTACATTCGGCTCAAAGTACATTCAATAATCATTCATTTATACTTAAAGACAGTAGTGTTTCATGCAATCATCAGTGTAGGGTAACAATTCCTGCCAGTCATGAGATTCGAACCAAGCCACGAAGCCACCTTTTGTTCCACTTGTAAATCTTTAACTTAGGGCCACCAATCAATTGCCATGGAAGTTAAGGGAATTAAGAACTATTAAACATCGAATTTATCGGAGTACAATGACAATTAAGAGTGTTCGCACGAGCGAAAGTCGTGAACATTGCATAGACGCTAGTTGATTGCATTATATATATATATATATATATATATATATATATATATATATATATATATATATATATATATATATAATGGTGAAATATATCCATAAGACCCCAAAACAGAATCATTTCACATTCATAATTTTTGTTAATTTTATTATTATTATTATTATCATTATTATTATTATTATTATTATTATTATTATTATTATATTTTCAAATTATTTTACTCATAGACGAATATTCATGAATACCTGAAACGTGTTTCGTTGTATAGATGGGAGATATGGTCCATTATATAATCACTTTGACAAACCGGTTCTCATCAGATCAGTGAAGTAAGCAATGTTGAGCCTGGTTAGTACTAAAATGGGTGACCATTTGGAGTATTCTAGGCGCTGTAGTGCTCTCCGCTTATCTCGGCATTGTTTCCAGTTGTTTTGAACACACACACACACACACACACACACACACACACACACACACACACACACACACACACACACACATACCCCCCCCCCCACATATATATCCCCAAAACCTATGGCCTTGATGGAGGGGAGACTAAAAGTTGCTGTTACGGTTTCAAATGTTCTGAAATAACACAGTAAGGGGAGAGTTGATTCCAAATGTTTCTCATATGTTATATCTCCCTTTTGGAAATAAGGTACGATTATTAATGCTTCATGTATCAAATAATCCTTTTACACTGTGAAATTTACTTTACTCGTATGTATGAAAGCCAAAGAGACGAGATATAACATATGAGAAATATTTGGAATCAAGTCTTCCCTTGGTGTTATTCAGATCATTTGAAACTATAACAGCAAGTTTTAGTCTCCCCTCCGTCAAGGCCAGAGATTTGGGGGAAACATCAGATATTTTATAATTCATATGAAAAAAAATAGGAAAATGCACGACTATGATTGAAACATTTTATGACTGTAAAAAAGTGTCAAAAAAAGGCTCTGGATAATGAATATCCTTAATGTGTTACCTTATGGGAAAATATCACATAGCACACTACACAATTCAGGTCATTACCTTTCCAACGAGCTTTCATTTGTTAAATTCTGATCAACAGTAGCTGAGATTTGAAACTTAAAAAAATTCCGAAAAAAGTGATAGTTTCCGATTATCAACACGATGGTTGTAGGTTCAATCCCCGGCTAGGGAAAGGAGCTAGTTTAGCCGCACCGATGAGTTGTGATACAACGAAACAGTACTGTATGTGGATGACTATATATATATATATATATATATATATATATATATATATATATATATATATATATGGATATATCTATAGTCATAGCCAAACTGAATATTGAAATGCTCATATCTTTGATTCAATGGGACGAAACTACATCAAATTTTGCAAACTTTTAGAAGATTATGAGGCTAATCTATGGTTAAAATTTTATGAGAATTTGTAAAAAAGAACCTATATTTTCAAACCAATAAAATATGCCCAAATTTGCCTACATTCGTATATATAGTGTCCTGGCAGGACAGCTTTAGTTTTACTGCTTAGGGTGTTTTTTTTTGCTTGGTGGTCTCCTGTGACCTTGCCAGATCACTAATATATATAATACATATATATATATTCTTCACTTGCCACTGGTATTTAACTCAGGGGAGGTGTGGTTGGAGATTGTGCACCTCTTGCTACAAAAATTTAATGCGCAGCCACCCTTACGTAGGGTATAGGAGAAGTACGGAAGGCAGAACACCAGAGTTGATTGGCCAAATAAAAATTTTATTGATAAGGGCCGTCGTGTGTCTATGGAGACAATAAATGCACAGTTTGATGTCAGTATGGGAACTGTACACACAATTATTGATGAGAAGATTTGCATGAATATACCAGTCCACAACTCCATCTTTGTCACAGACTATTTGACCAAGATGGGCATAAACACAATTCCTCGCCCTCCTTATAGTCCATTTCTAACTTCCTGTGACTTTTAGTTATTCTTTAAGCTCAAAGAAGACCGTAGAGGTTGTGGTTATGAGACAATTTAGGAGATAAAAGAGGTTGCGACGAGGGGTATTGACACGCTCATAGAAGTGGATTTCATGGCACCTTCTAGAAGTTATTAAATCGGTACAGCAAGTGCATTACAGCCAGAGGAGATTACTTCAAAAGTAACTAAAGTTTCCTGTGTGTACTATCAATAAAAGTGCCGATACGAAAAAGTCTGGAAACTTATTCATGGCACCTTGTACATATACATGTACATATACATGGTGCGATTTATTAATTGGAATCGAGAATCGGAAAAATCGGAACTTTTTGGGGGTATCGGAATCAGAAATATTTGTGTCTATTTTCCGAATCGTTTAATTATTTTGTTTATTTAATTTTTGTAAAACAAAATATTTCAATGCTTGTAGTAATAATAAAACAATAAATATTTATCGATTTTCAACTTCCATTAAAACGAAAATCTATAGATCATCCCCTACCACAAGCACGTTTTTTTTTCTTTTGAGAAAACATATGAATCCTTAACATGTGTTTTTTTATGGTAATCAGGAAAATAACAACTCTATAGTTATATATTTAGAGATTTATATAGAATCGGAATCGCAATCGATAATTGTATCAGAATCGAGAAAAATGTTATAATTTTCTTATGACTAATACATATATATATGTATATATATATATAATTATTTTTTTTTACTATAATAATTAAATACCTACAAACACTAGTGTTTCATCCTTTCGGGAATCGTCAGTGCAGGTTGTCACGATTAAGACCAGTCGATAGATTCGAACCCGGCAACACGAGCCATCTTTGGCTCGATTAGCAAAGACCGTATAATTTTAAATGTTCTTTACGTCAATCACAGTGATCTAATCGTTATACGATGATCTATGCATAAGAGCTAAATTGACCGACTTAATTCAACTGAAAGTGCTCAACGATAAGAAACACACACACACACACACACACACACACACACACACACACACACACACACACATATATATAATGTCGTTGTTGTACAATGTAGAGTATATGATTAAAGCCATAATAAACTAACAACATAATTGTACAAATAAAAATATGCCTTAATAACGCCTCAATTCGAACACCCGATGTCTAATTATATGTAGGCACTATTTCTATAATTATATAGACATTACCTGCATATATTATATGCACATGCGTAGGTATAAACATATCTATTAGTATATATATATATATATATATATATATATATATATATATATATATATATATATATATATATATATATATTAGTATATCAATTTCAGTATATATAACACCTGTCATTATTGATAACACCAGCCAACACATTTGTTGGTGCCCAACATTTCTAAGATGAGTTAGACTAATTTGTGGGTGTTGATTACGAAAACTATATTCATTTTTTCCTCATTAGATAAAGTTATCGAGATATTTGCTATTTTATACCTTTTTTCTGTAACATTAGGCCTTCCTGTTTTGAACCCATTATCTCCATTGAAGTTACTCTTAACTAAAACTTACTACATTCCTAATTTTCTCTTCCGGTTGTTCTTTACTTCCCTTTTTAACCACTGGCGAGACAGCACGCTTCTTTTTTCTTTAAACGCTCCCGTACCCGGTATCAACGGTATGTTTTACCCATTTCTTCTTATGCAACGTGACATTTAATGTTCCATTTCTTTATGAACTTAATCAGTCTTTCGATTTCTTTAATTCCTTCATTTTCCTACCCTCGTTTGTTGTTATTGTTTTTACTTTCTCATACTCTTCATTTTTCTCTTTTAGTTCTAACGTTTTCTCTTTAAATAAATATATTTGTGGATTATGTCCTAGTCTCCAGAGTCATTCTTTAGCATAATCTATCTGACTGTGAAGCGTAGGTGCGTGCGATGACAGTACATTAGATGTGTTTCTATATACATTCTAGCTTCATAATTACAATTGTAGGTTGATATTGTGATGTATGTTAATTGATTTCACAAACTGTAAAGTAAAAGTCAAATTTGCTATACAAGAAGTGGACACTGAGTAGTAAATAGGCCTACCGATTGTGGCATGTTTTTGTTGATTTTTGGGTCAAAGTAAAGTTCATTCTCTTAATGTTAGGAAGTCATTTATAAGTCTGACATGAAATAACTAAGCTGCATGGTTTTACTTTTGTTGCAGATTTTTTTAGCAAAATTTAAACATAGCTACATCATCTAGACGACATTGTTTAAAAAACCAAATGTGTTTTTGCTATATTTTCGGGGAATATACGTTGCAATCCAACAGGAAAGGGATCATTGAATTGGTGAAGTAATGCTGGATGATCAAGATAGACACAAGCACTCCATATTGTATGCAAGCAATGTGTTGAGCATCTTTGACGGTCGATAAAAGGATAGAAAGTCACTCCGCTTTGGTATTCCGATAGTCTGGCGTGAACCGAAAAACCATTTCGATGATTGTTATTTCTGTGCAGTCAAAACGAAGGGAATCAACACGAAGAACAAGAATTCGTTGGTTTATCCAAACCTCAAGTTTGCAATTAGGCCAATTCCACACTGCAATGAAATTCCTGTTCCGGTGTTTAAAGGCTTGCCCGAATTGTAATTGCCTGGGTTTGAAGAAGACCAGATTTCTGGTTTGTCAACTAACAGAAATGAAGCCACTGTTTCAAATGTCAATTTTCCTCCTTCTCCACCACCAAATTCTTTCTCAAGGAGAACTTAATGATATGACTACAGTATGACTCAATATTGGCGCCTTTTTATTGACAGCTTAAGATGTGTTCTTCTTCACAATGACAACTTATATTAATCGGTCTCTCTAGACAATTCAACGACCTTCAAAGAAAAATATGATGATTTCATACAGACAACACCAATGGATCATATGTGTGAATTTAAAAATGGTTGCGTTTCTGCTCAGCTACAAGGTGGATACACAAAATTTCTTTGCTTCTTGTGTTTGTGGGATAGCTGGACAAGAACAGAGCACTGGTTAAAAAATTCGCATGTTACGTTAGGTACGTGGACGATATTTTTATTCTTCGATAATAACGAAACTAAAGGATCATTTTCAAACTCCATACTTGCTTTCACTTATAAAATTAAATGTAAACAATAGTATTCACTTTCTCGACGTTCTTGTAAACACCAGCAAAGATGAATTCATCAGTTATCCGTATTAAAAGACTATTGCAACCGATTTCTGTATCTTAAACTTGAAAAGTAAATGTCCATACCGATACAAAACCGCAATTATAAAGAATCTAATTAATCGAAACAAACTGATCTCCTCAAATAAAAAATATTCTACAGCGAATTAAAAAATATCAAACAGGTCCTCAATTTCTTAGTTGATAAACAAACTAAACTAACAGTTAGCAACCTATACTAAACTAATATTAACCAAGTTTACAATCCCCACCTCCATCAATATATTCTATCGTAACCAGCTACACCACAACTTTAAATCAGATGAAAGGGTACTAAGGAATATAATACATCGATATATATCCCTAGTCAATAATAATAAGATCCGATTTATCATCTACCACAAGAAATTAACAACTGCGAACCTTATAATTAAAAAAAAAACAAAAAAAAACAAAAAAAACAAAAACAAAACAAAATAAAACAAACAAAAGCAAAAAACAAACAAACAAACAAAAAAAAAACACTTCCTGGACAACAAAATCACTCGACAAAACCAACGTAGTCTATCAATTCAAACGCCCCTTGGGAAAAGGCATCTCCAACAATAGAAACACCAATACTTACATTGGACGCACGAGCAACACATTGTTTAGACGATAAACCATACAACTTTCGGGTACAAGCTCGATTCGCGAACACCTAAAACAACATGGCTACCCACATTCTCAATGTAGAAAAATCCTAGTTGAAAACACGAAAATCATTCATATGGATTCTAATGTAAAAAGACTAAAATTACTGGAAGCACTATATATAAAAGCAAAGCAGCCAAAAATTAACAATGTAAATTTTAAAAAACAGTAATTTTAAAGTACCTGGGTACGTAACTCTCCAAGTACGTACTATATATATATATATATATATATATATATATATATATATATATATATATATATATATATATATATATATATAGTTACATACGTATATCTATATATATGTTGTAATTTAAATTTATAAATTGATGTGGTTAAAAGAACCTTACCTCATGCATCGTACAGTTCATGTTGATAATGTGTGATGTCAATGGCCAATCTCCGCCAGTTCTCTTCAACATGGATTTGAGTTTGAGACTTTTGATCTGAGGTTGAATTCAAATTTAACGTCAAGCCACAAAAAAAAAAAAAATAAATAAAATAAATAAATAAAATAAAGCAGATGGGCTGACAAGAGTCAAGAAAGCCTGGCTACTCAAGGAAAGAGACGGGGCTCCAGCATGTTGTGCAGTAGAGAATTTAAAAGACCTGCATAACCTGCATCATTTTGGAAAGGAACGGACCCTTTACCTGGCAAGAAAAGTAAACCCGCACGTCACAATGCAAGACGTCCAAAAGGTGGTGGAACAACGTAGGGAATGCCAATCAATCGACCTTGCACCGGCTAGACATGAAAAAGGGAAA
The DNA here is from genome assembly GCF_053919585.1 of Euprymna scolopes. Classification (NCBI taxonomy): domain Eukaryota; kingdom Metazoa; phylum Mollusca; class Cephalopoda; order Sepiida; family Sepiolidae; genus Euprymna; species Euprymna scolopes. The sequence continues at coordinate 15,312,662 of NC_136517.1, forward strand.
CTGCATGTTGAAGAGAATTGGCGGAGATTGGCCATTGACATCACACATTATCAGCATGAACCGCGCGATGTATGAGGTAAGGTTCTTTACTTTTAAGCACAATTGATAAATTAAAAAAAAATGTAAATTCCGTACCATTTTGTAAATCACACTTTTAAACCATTGTAGATTTATTTTAGACACGTTCTTAACACGTTAAAACGTATTTTTAGTCGCGTGCAAGCGACTCTATAAGTCACTACGTCGGTCTGTCGGTTGGTCGGTTTGTCGGTCTGTCTGTAACACTTTTGTGCTTGGCCTTTTTGGTTAAGATCAAAGGTCTGTTCTTAATAGATGCTATTCTTAGCTTTTTAAGCTTTTCTTGGCCTTTTGACATAGATCAAGTGTTCCCCCCCCGCTCTCGACACAAATGAATTATTGTATTACCTTTATTGTTATCTTTTTTGTTTTTACACGCTAATAAAAAATGTTTTAAAAATTGGGTGCTAAGTAGGACGTCCCTAAGCACGAAAGGGTGAATGCGGTATTACGGTGAAAGAAGATTCTAGCTAAGAGAAACTTTTGTTTAGTTCTAGAGTGACAAGGATGACCAACGACCCCCAATCCCCCCCTTTTGAGTTGGCCTTGTGCCTAAGTTTTTTGTTCATGTTCATTCTTTCCTGAATAATAGATTTAATATCTCAAAGTGTACTATCTGTTTCGGCAGATACTGCAAGCAAAGACCATATGTGGGGGCAACCCCGCATATAAGACCTTGGTCAATGTAGGGACACCCTTCATACCAATTGTCACGATCCAGCTCCCCTACTCCCCGGGGAGCTGGTCCCTATTTCCTCTTTCACTCATCACATTAAAAATCGGCCTTGTGCCTAATTTGCTCGGTGGGGGGGGGAGCAAATAAATACCCTTGTCTTGGCCTTTTGGCCAAGATCAAAGTGTAGTGTCTATTCTTACTACATGCTGTACTTATGTTTGTAACTTTGTGATATAAAGTGGGGGATCACTTTTCTGTATTAATTTAATGTAAAATATCACCCACTTTACAACCAGTCAGTCTCAAAGCCATTCAAGTCATTCTCCAGATCATTCAAATTGTTTTTGAAGGATTCCAATTATTTTTAAAGCATTCAATTCATTCTTAAGATCATTCAATTCATTCTTAAGTTCATTAAAGTCATTCTAAGTCATTTACTTTTATTTATTTAAGTCATTTCAGCCCATTTTCGGTTATTTTAGTTTATTTTTAAGAATTTCATGTCAATCCTACATTCACGCATTCATTCATTACACGAGAGCACGCGACTAATGGCTATTGGCCTTGTTTTACACACGAAATGGTTCACTAGTTCAAGAAAATTAAATGTCATTTGAACTAAAACATATAAAAGCATCCAGATTTTAAACGAAACAGTAATCAAAAACTCTGTTAAGACGACTGAAGAAAATCAGTTGAAAGTACTTGCAAAAAATAAATAAAAATAACAACAAAAGAAAAAAAAGCAGATAGATGAAAACGACTACGGAACTTTCTACACAAATTCGATCGAGACATAATAATGACCATTCGAAAAATGGAAAAATTACAAAAAAACACAAAAAAAAGGTCATTAAGCAAAAACACTCCGTGCTACTTAAGAATATATATATATATATATATATATATATATATATATATATATATATATATATATATATATATATATATATATATAAGAACAAGTAGTTAATAAAACATGTTAAAAAAAAACACTGAAAAAGAGTTACAAACATATTTAATTTTAAAAAGGAAACACTAAATAAGTCCGCGGAGTTTCGAAGAAATACTTTCCTTCTTATAATTTACTTTAGTCTTGCCATCTTGGATCATTTTGGTAAACGTAACTGTAATTCTTATTTTAAATATATATATATATATATATATATATATATATATATATATATATATATATATTAGACATTAAGGGGAGATTATAGATAGATATATATAAATACCCGTTCACATACACCTTTCACGATAAAGCTAGAACCCAGAATTAGATAGAATCGAGCAATTGCATCGACAACCGACAACGTCAGACCCAAAGTGGGCTTCGATGTACCGCATCTCATCACTGATGGTGAAATTAATCGCCTGCATACCAGCGGTAACTATCTTAGTTGTATGATGCGTTGTTTGTCAAATTGTAGAATGTAGAATTGGATTAAAAAAAAATATATATAAGAATTTAAAAAATCGAGTCATAGATTGCGCCGTGGCCCATATGGTTAGGTTGTCAATATTGCACACTTCATGAGTGCGACGACCTGGGTTCGCGCCTATGTCGGAGCACATCACTGATGAGATGCAGTACATCGAAGCCCACTTTGAGTCTGACGTTGTCAGTTGTCGATGTAATTGCTCGATTCTATCTAATTCTGGATGCTATCTTTATCGTGAAAGGTATATGTGAACGGGTACATATATATATATATATATATATATATATATATATATATGCGTGTGAAAATATGTTTAGTTAATTATATTTAACCTTTTATTTATACCAATCCTTTAATTTATGAAGCTCGATGTAGCTACGTATCATATAACAAATCAATGACAAAAATCGATTTTCCAAATTTCAAGATGTTGAATATCTTACCGTTTGTTTCTTTAAATACGTTGACATTCACGATTCTTGACAGCACCTGTTTCGTAGGGCAAAATCTCTCATGTAGTTATTATGTCAATTATCGAATCTATTTCGCCCTTAACTATTCAGAAGAAAAAGGACTTATGAGTTTGTATTACTGTACACATAGATTCGAAAAAGTTGTCAAAAAACAAATATAGAACAAATAAATGTTATCAAAGGCAAGATAAGTTACTTTTCTACCTAACTGGATATATTTTTTGTGTTTTTATTCAGTGTAACATGTTTATTCAGCTCGAAAAACATGCAATGTTTACCGATGTATTGGAAAATTCAAAATGGCAGCCGACTGTCTCTCGGAGAGGGTACGTTTGGGAAAAGGTATTATAAATAATAAACTAGACAAAATACTGTTAGAAAACAACCGAATACATGTCAACTTATGTCACGGTAACATATATTGAGCGAATTTCTAACAGTATTTTGTCTAGTTTATTATTTATAATACCTTTTCCCAAACGTACCCTCTCCGAGAGACAGTCGGCTGCCATTTTGAATTTTCCAATACATCGGTAAACATTGCATGTTTTTCGAGCTGAATAAACATGTTACACTGAATAAAAACACAAAAAATATATCCAGTTAGGTAGAAAAGTAACTTATCTTGCCTTTGATAACATTTATTTGTTCTATATTTGTTTTTTGACAACTTTTTCGAATCTATGTGTACAGTAATACAAACCCGGACTTATCAATTCTGAAAGAGAATAAAGGTATATAGGCATGATTAGAAAATCCGAAAATTGGGAGATAAGTTACAGTTATATTTTTTCATTTTATTACCTCATCTTTTAATTTATAAGTACTTTTTCTTCTGATGAATTAAGGGTGAAATAAATTCGATAATGACATAATGACTACATTAAAGATTTAGCGCTACGAAACAGGTGCTGTCAAGAATTGTGCATGTCAACGTACTTAAAGAAATAAACGGTAAGATGGTCAACATCTTGAAATTTGGAATATAGACTTTTGTCATTAATTTATATATATATATATATATGAATTTGTGTGTGTATATATATATATATATGAACTTTTGTCATTAATTTATATATATATATATGAATGTGTGTGTATATATATATATATATATATATATATATATATATATATGTATATATATGAATGTGTGTGTGTTTGTGTGTGTATATATGTCCATTTATTGAAATTAAAGATTCATCGACTCAGAAAAGTATTTTCACGCATGCGCAACTCCCTCTACTCCCTCCTTTCTTTCCCTCTCTCTGTCGCTCTGGCCCGTTAAAATAATTATTCGCGCGTGCCAACCTCTTTGGTTCATCCTCATTCGCATGACCCTTTCATGATCTAGGCCAGGTTGGCACGCGCACATCTTAATGGGTAAACTTGTTAAAAAAAAAAAAGGTCCACTTCTGCCCACGAAACGAAATTATCTACGATTTTCTCCTCGAACCGTTTCTACGAAAACAACATCGACGACAACTACAACAACAGCAACAACAGCAACAACAAAAACTATTCGTTACATGCGTCTATTCTATTTGGGCGTTTTTCGATGAAGAAAAAAAGACTCGTTTCAACATCAGGGTGATAATTTATTTAAAGAATTCAATCAAATTATAAAAAAATGAAGAATCTAGAAATGCAGAAAAAAATCTTTATGGTGTACCAGTACTTACCTGTCACAGAACAAAGATATCATATTCTAAAAATCATATAAATTGATTAAGTAGTTTTATTTTCAATTAAGAGAATCAAATTTTATGTGAAATCAAAAAGGGTCCCGAGTGTCGCCATCTTGAAAAAAAAAACAAGGACAAATAAGTCCACAATAATTCAAACTTGCGAGATCAGCCTTGTAATTCTACCAATTTCATATCAATCGCTTTAAGTCATTTAACAATTATTATTTTTATAAAAATAAAACTACTCGATCAATTTAGGTGATTTTTGGAACATGGCCTTTCTGTCCTGTAACAGGTACATACACCATAAAGATTTTTAAATTAGGTTGGATTCTAAATAAGTACTGTAAATAATTTTTCAAAGTTAAACAATGATAGTAGAAATGGACCTTGGATGTACTTTCGGCAGCTTCGCAAACCTGAATATCTTTTCCATGAGCGATGTTTGTTACGAGGGAGAAAGAATTGCTGTTTTCTGGATCGACTGTTTGGAATCAGTAGTGTGTGCATATTCTCAATCCTCTCGTAGTAGTCATCGTCATTAAAATATCAATCTTTCCATCCTATTAACTTTATCCTTTAGTTATTTTTTTACCTTAATAAGTGGGGATCCATTAATCAAAAAATAGTTGACAAAAATTCGATTTCAAATTTTAGCATTACAAACGGATGAAAATGTTATTTAAAATTCTACCATGACAAACGAATGAAAATTCGATTTTAAATTTTAGCGTGACAAACAGACGAAAATTCGATTGCAAATTTTAGCATGACAAACGGATGAAAATGTTATTTCAAATTTTAGCATGACAAATGGACGAAAATTCTATTTAAAAAAAAGAAAAGAAATAGAACACACTCCAGACAAGGCATGAAGCCATTTGATGTAAGGGGCTAAGAAGAACGAAAGATGATTCTTGCGAAGACGAGTGATGTTTATCAACCTTATTCCTGTAAAAAAACAAAACAAAAAAAAACAAGGCTTTAGGTAGGAGGAAAACGGTCAGCAGAAAGAATTATCCACAAGCTTGCTATTTTGGGAAAGATGCTACTGGAATAGGAAGCAAAACGAATGAAAATGTTATTTCCATCTTAAGCATGATAAACGTATGAAAAGTCTGTTTCAAACTTAGGCATGATAAACGAATGAAAAGTCTATTTCAAATTTAAACGTATGAAAATGCTGTTTCAAACTTAAGCATGATAAACGGATGAAAATGCTATTTTGAATTTAAGCTTGGTTGAAAACGATAAGATTCTTAAAAAATACTGTGACAGATAGAAGGACATGTTATTTTAAACTTACGTCACACAGATCGATGCAAATTCTATTGCAGATTTGAGTATGATAAGCAAATGAAAATGTTATTTTTAAAATAAAGCATGAACTACTAAGAAAAAAAAAATGCTGTTTGAAATGACGGAGATCTTTTTGAAAATGTAAACGTGACAGACCAATTATAATGCCATTTAAAAGTAAGATGTGACAGACTAACGAAAGATCTATTACAAAATTAAACTTGACAAAACAGATGAATTGGAACAAATACATTGAAGACATTGCCAAGATTGCTGCAAAGGAAGTGGGCTTCCTTTACTGTACTTGAAAATAATTCACATCAGAGAGTATTCTACATCTTTATAAAGCCACAATTCGCCCATGCATGGAATATTGTTGGCAGACCTAGATTGGTGCATTCACCACTAGTCTGTCATTCCTAGAAAAAGTCTAAAAAAGATAGCTTTAAATCTAATAGGTCTCGTACCATCAGCCAAATTCTAACCTCTCTTCCATCACCTCAGTGTCACATTCCTGTGTTTGTTTTACAAGTACTTTAATAGATTGAACTCTGACGGACTTGTGCCCTTCCCTCAACACATATCCTCCCGATTAACCCGACAAGCAACAAAATAATACCCCTTCACGGTTGAGGTCCATAGATGCTGGAAAGTATTCTACTCTATTAATTTTTTCTCTCAGATTGCTAGACTTTGGAATTCTTTCCCCGTTTCCTGATTTGCAGACTGTACTAATCTGCTGTAGTTTAAATGTAATGTGAACAGACTTCTCGCTGCTCAACTTCGCACAGTCTCATGTTAGACAAACAAATAGTAGCCTCTTACGTTCCAAGTGGCAATATGCCCCCCATTTTTTTTTTTTAAAGAACAGTAAATATGATATTTCAAATTTCAACAAACTGACAAATTATTTGGATTTTTTTACGACTACTGTTCTCATCTTGAGTTTTATTTTCACAACGTTTCGGTCGCTCTAACCACCGAGCTTCTTCAGGTGTATCTTGTCAAACTCGGGAATCTTTTTGTTGAACTCGAGAATTTCGAACGGAACCCTTCATTTAATCAACGGGGATAGCATGCTTTCGATCTATCAGCCATTGTATATTGAGTATCTGGTAATGAGAATTGAATCTTTAACCTCAACTGAATTTTACCAAGCACTACACCCACTAAGCTACGGGTCCTTGTGAACAATTCTTGTATGAATTTTAGAAACCTTAAACTTATTTTTTATTTTTAGATTTGCATTTTCTACTCAAGATGAGAACGTTAGTCGGAAGAATCTGAATAACACGAATTAGCAATGTTCATTTCGTACATTTAGAAACATAAAGGCGATGATATTCTAAACTTAATCAGGACGAACTAACAAAATGTCATTTGAAATTTAAGTATGTCAGAAGCATGACACACCGACAAAAATTCTATTTTTTTTTACGAGGAGTCATCACTTATCAAGGCTCGGAGGCCACTCGAGGATAAGGGTTAATGAGTGTACAGTGGTCAAAGGGAACATGTAGTAATCGTTAGTAGTGGAAATTTGGTAAATTGGATTACTTAAGGGGATGGCTCATCAAAAATTTGTTCACATTGGACTTGAAAACAATCATATTGTAGTCAGTCAGAAAGCTGGAAAACGTGCAGTTCTAACAAAGAAGCTTTCCTCATGGAATCTATGTTTAGGTTGAGGCATAAATAAAGAGTTGGGGAAATTATTGATAGTGGCTTCAGCAAGACGAGTGTTTTTTTGTTAAAGTCAGGACAGGGGGGCATAGATTGGAGCTCAGACGAGCACTTGCCATGAAAATAACGATAAAGCAGAGACAGGCTCGGAACCTTTTTTGTTGGAAAGAGGTTATAGGGAAGAGAAAAGGGCATCCCCCACTAGACTACGAAGTCTATTTTGAACTGCGTTAAAACAGGGTAAGCTGCTTTAAGCAGCTCCTGTCCAGAGGTGGTAACAGTACTCCATCTTTGGGCGTACTTGGCTTTTTCAAACAGGCAGATCGGCCGACGGATCCTTTTACAGAAATGAATAGATGCAACTAAAAATCCCTTCTCCGAACGGAAATTTCCTCGTTTTTTTCCCCTTTTGTTCTTTTGAAATGGGATGTTTACAATAAGAATAAGAGCCCCTCCTCTACACCGCCTCCAACGGCTTTTCCACTAGATATTGCCACGGGCGTTTGTTTTCGTACACGTTTAGAAAACTTACGTCCGAACGATTGTGGGTGCAGATTTCCTAACCTTTTACCACACACACACACACACACACACACACACACACACACACACACACACACACACACACACACACACATACACACACACACACACACACACACACACACACACACACACACACAGGATAGATATGTTTATATGTTTATATATTTGGATGTACATGATCAATTCTTAAACTAATTTACCGATTATTATGCAGCTTGGAACACAACTGCTAAGGTAAAGGGTCAAAATGTGGGTTATATTTAATTTAATTTAATTTTATGAAAAAGGAATAAAAGAGGGGTGGAAACACTTTGTGAAAATTCAAATACCTCTGAATGTTGTTAAAATTAAGCAATACAGGGCGTTCTAAAAGTCTTGGGCACATTTCAAGTCCTCATATCTGCTTAACTGAAAAAGTGTCTGATGACTTCATTTTCCAACAGGACGAGGCGCCACCACAAGGTTAGACAATTTCTGAACACAACACAGCCAGATTGGACGATCTAGGCAAGATGATAACAATCTCAGGCCCTAGCCTCCCAGATCTCCAGATCTCATACCGGCCCTGTCGGTGGGGCATTAGAATACACTGACTGCCCCCCTGCAGAGGGTAAAAGTCCCTCAATGGGGGTCCTGGATATGACCTTAAACTATATCCAGTGGTGAGGCCCTAGCTTGCGGGCTTTTCGGAGTGTGGAGCCACCCTTTAATTACCATTGCTCCCAGGTCCACTCTGACCCGGAGTGGTAGTATCTGTTAGGGTTCCAACTATAGGTTGAATAGAAACCGACTTGAAAACAACAAATATATTTACCTAAAAACTTTTTCTTCAAAATCTTTGGATTCGGCATTAAATAACCCGAAAAGGGTTGATATGCCGTAAAAGAAAAACAACCAACCAACCAACCAACCAACCAACCAGATCTCATACCTTGCAATTTTTTTTTGTGTGAGGATTTGTGAAAGGATTGGGCTAAGTGTTTCCCATTCCAAGAGACGTGGATGAGCTTAAGGCCTGAATAAAAAGAAGCCGTTGCAACCATTGACAACGCAATGCTGGGACGTATTTGGCAAGAATTGGATTATCGGTTTGATGTATGTCATGTGACCAAAGGTGCTCACGTTGAACATCTTTGGACATTCCATGAAAAACTTGAGATTACAAGCTTTCTGAATTTTTATATCTGAATATAGCATCGAAATAATCGGCGTGAAAATGGTCCCAAGACTTTTAAGAACACCCTATATGTATTGTGATGGCCATTTTATGTCTTCTGTTAGCTCCTTACATCAAATGGTTCCACGCCTTGTCTCGAGCGATTTCCATCAAAAATATTTTCCCAAGTTCAATTGTTTTAAAGTATTTTAAAGGAACTTTAAAGCCACAATATGGATGCAACCTTCAATTTGAAAATTCAAATATTTCAGATTTACATTGAATTTGAAGATATAAAAAATACTCGCAAATCCATTTCTTCTTCATACCTCTTAAATTTTAGACATTTTTTTTAGAATAAAATCGCATATAAAATGGATTTGGATCAAAATTGAATTACGGATACTAGAAATAAGGTTTACTATCGTTATACATTGATATTAATATCCGTAATGGCACATGAAAGTGGTGCAAAAATGTTTTTTCGATGACGGTTATTATTCTAACACACACACACACACACACACACACACACACACACACACACACACACACACACACACAAATACATACAGTTACATAAACATCGCATAGGAGTCTATGCAGATCGATCGATGTTTCAATATTGGACGTAAGGAGCTACTATTTGGGATCATACCTAAGAAAGATTAACAAGATGTTGGTTTACGTTACATTTAAACTTTTGCATATCAGTACAGTCAGGGAAGGAGGTAGTAGGTAGGGAATTTCAAAGTTTAGCTGTTCGAGGACAAAAGCTATTAGAGTAGAAAGCTTTCTGACATCCAGGGGCCTCAACAGTGAAGAGTATGATTTTATTGCTAAGCGAGTTTATTTTACAAGAAGTGAAAAAACATAACACTCGTATACGCGTCTCAGTTTTTTTTCCTTAATGTTACGTTTAAAATCGGGCCACGCCGGGTACATCTGCTAGTATATATATATATATATATATATATATATATATATATATATATATATATATATATATATATATATCAGTAGAAATCCTAGACTAATGTTTAGCGCAGATAAAATGCTGTCAAGAGTCTGGGAGAAATACATTCTGTGCAGAGATAAAGCCATTTCGTGATATTTTAAATGCTGGGTTCAATACCCAGGATTTAAACGCGTTTATGACACGATCTGCTGTTTCCCGCCACCCCCACACTGCATTCATTGTCACGAATGATCAGATATCGTTTTCTTTATTTCTCATTCTGAAAATATAACTTCAATAAAGAAACGTTATATAACTATAACGTGGTTATGATCAGGTTCTAAAAAAAAAAAAGAGTAATTTCAAAAATCAGTCAAGAAGAAATATGAAATTTTAGGTATCTAAATTCCTAATTAAAAGTGCTAATTTTCCACAAGAAACAAAACAAAATCAAACCGGAAGTTAGAAGATCGTGAACTTCAAATGAAATTTACAAGATCGCTAGCACCAAATAAACACGAATAAAAATAGAAGCTGTCATGTTCTAAAAATCATATTAATTGATCAAGTATTTTGTTTTAATTAAAAAAAAATCAAATTTTACGACGAAACAGTCATATGATGAAATAAATAAAGGAGAGATAATTTAATTCGAATATCTGGATCCAAACTTAATTCAAACTTGACACACCCATGTTATTTTTTGCAAATTACACACAAAGATGATTTATATGTCTGGCAGCGTTCTTAGATATGTTTTGTATAGAAATTCCTCCGTAGAGAATTTGACTGCAAATCGAATGATCCCTTATTTAAGTCCGAGTGTACCTCACCATTTTATATTATTTTTTTTCTTATTAATGAGTTCAATTTACGATAAAATAACAGGCATCATTTAAAATCGCCGCAAATCATTTCTTCGTTTACATATTTTAAAACTAAACATTAATCATAAGTGACTTTTCCAGGGCATTCATCGTCAAGCTCAAATATCAGCTGGTGTAATATTGTATACAAACACAGACGGAATTTAATTAAGGACATTATCATTATTATTGTTTTATTTATTTATTTATTTATTTATTTATTTTCGAATTAGTCCCCACGGACAAATTATTTCTCGTAATATATAATATTTAATAGAGGACTGATTCGATAATACATACATACGCAATTTGCATAAAGTAAAATATCATGTTTAAGCGCATTGTACGATCGAGCAACGTCGGGCGTCCAGCTAGTATAGATTAATTTTTACCGTATGTTCGTAATCATTATTCAAGGTCGTCCTATCACGCCGCTGTCGTCCCAAATACGAGTGCAGACGTAACAAAGTGACATAAATCACTGCAGATAGACAAAGCATGGATTATTTGTATGAAAATACACACGAGAGCCCTGGTAATATTTAGGTCGCTAATATCAGACCAGACGTCGATCATTAACAGCGTTAGGCCTTTTGTGTTTTTAATCGTGATAGGACGTAAGGAATTATTAAAATCTTGTTTAAGCTTAAATCGATAAGGTTTAGCTAGCTTTGTCTGTTTCGTAGCATATCAGCATGTTTTGTGACTTAGATTAACATTTTTTCCTCCGGTTCTGGTATACAGTAAGCTAAAAATAACGTCTGTAGATATTATAGGTCGCCAAATATCAAATATCATATTTTAAGTATCTAATGAAATAAAACCCTGCTGAAATATGTTTCGATGGCTTCGGGCTAAGATCCAAGCCATCCAAATATATATATATATATATATATATATATATATATATATATATATATATATATATATATATATATATATATATGTGTGTGTGTGTGTGTGTGTGTGTGTGTGTGTGTGTGTGTGTGTGTGTGTGTGTGTGTAATATAATAGAAGAATTATACGGCGTTGCCCGGTCTTTCATATAACGTTAAATTCCTTTAAAAAGCAATGCGGGAATGTGAGAAAAAGCAAGAAAAACAAAATAAAAATAAAAAAAATACGAAAGAAACTAAGACATGTGCATGCGAGTATTATGTTTTTTCTAAACGGTTCACTTCTTGTAAAAAAAAAAGATACTCGAGCTGAGATCGAAACCAAAATCTAAAGACAGTGTGGCTCATGTAAGATAACCGTTAGGTCAGCTTGACAGGATCTTTAAAAGGTGCTTTCAAACCTACTAATTCTTAACATAATGCAAACGATTCACACAAACGATGCGCAGTCATGAAACAGTTTGCAAACATATAAAAATTCGATGACTCCCAAGTACCAATTTTTCTATTTTGACACCTTAGCAGCCCTTTTTCATTAAAATTTTCAATTAAAAGTTTTTCCACATATCTGAATATCCTATATATCAAATTTCAAGATTGTAGATAAAAAATCGTTGAGTATATAGGTTGAAAAGTGTCCTCAAACACATTTTCACTTTTATTACACTTTTTATACAAAATGAACTCATTTTCCCCTCTGATTTTGACCTTAATAGGATTAAAAATCAAAACATTTCATGCAAATGTAATATGCACAAACTGCAGCACAATATATGACGTGTGTTATAGGCCTATTACCTCTCCACTTTCTCGATAATCCTATATTTGTTCTGGCGAGAGTTCACTGCTAAAATCGGTTAAAATCAATGAAAGTAGTAAAACCTTTTTCTCTCTAATAAATTCCCCCCCCGCCACCACTTACACCGGTTTTATTTTTTTTTTGCTTCGTAGTCGCTTAAAAAAACTGGAATGACATTTTAACGTTCCTTTTCGTTCGATGCTTTCTACTAGGTGAAACGCACACTGGACTTAATCGATTCGAAGGGTTATTTATGCCATTATTTTTTTCGCTTTATTTCGTTTTGTAGTTGATTAAAAAAACTGGAATGGAAAGGGTTATTTATGTCAGTTTTTTTTTGTTTTCGCTTTTCACTGTGTTTTTTTGTTTTGTTTTGATATTTCCGAAAACGTCCATCATTTATTTTAACTGATTTTTGTTTTTCAAATTTCTTAATTAAAGAAGTTTTACCTTTGTTCGCTGTTTTTTTTTTCTTTGGCTTTGGTTTTGCCGATTTTTGAACGATGTTTAACATCGTTTTTTTTTTTTTTTTTTTAAATATTTAAACAGGTTTATTACTTCGCTTATTCTTTACTTTATCCCCCACCCCACACATACACCTACAAACAACCGGGCAACGCCGGGTACCCTCGCTAGTATATAATAAAGTAGACGCAAATTTTTTCCTCTCGACGAAACAGTCTTAGTTTGATAACAACAGCACATAAAAAATTATTACGTTTACGTCATTAGCCATTACGTTATCTAGCTGCAATTAACGCAATTACATGCACATTAATTCGTAATATTAAAACATTACTTTTATTCCGAGGGAACACCATGACCATCATCGTCCTAACATACAAAAGAAGTAGCTAAAATTCACCCTCTCTATAGCGGGTCCTCTTACGCCACCATTCTACACCGAGGGCATTTATACTTTTTCTAACCTTTTTTTGCGTGTTAATCGGCATTAAATGACTACAGATCCCCTGCATAAAAACATATTCTTACCCCTTCCATCCGACATAAATCATTTCTCCCTTTAAAATATCGAATTGATTGGATGAGAAGCATTCATTCTACAATTCCAACATTCTGTTATTCAGTCATTAAACGAACAGCCCGAAACTATACCGCGACGCCATTTCTGTATGTACACAATATTCTTACGTTTTATTAGCATATATTGCAGTACATTTTCTCTCTGAAATACACTTACATTCTCTCTCTCTCTCTCTCTCTCTCTGTGTCTCTCTATCCCTCCCCCCTCTCTCTCTCTCTCTCTCTCTCTCTCTCTCTCTATATATATATATATATATATATATATATATATATATATATATATATATATATAATATGATATATATATATATATATATTTATTTAATATGTATTTATATGTATTTAAGAATTCAGGTGATCGCTCATCCCCCTCTCAGTACAGGCCAATAAGTCTCCTGTGCGTCATGAGTAAGTTGCTGGAATCTGTGTTAAATACAGAAGTAATCAACCATCTCAACAAAAATAACCTTCTTAGTGACACTCAATATGGTTTCCGTTCTGCTAGATCTACAGCAGATGTGCTTACAGTTATATCTCATAGGATTAGCAAATCTCTCGACGGAGGCAACCTTTCTAGGGCAATTGCTCTTGACATATCTAAGGCCTTTGATAGGGTATGGCATAAAGGTTTACTTCATAAGATCTCTAGCTATGGTATTGCTGGAAATGTCTTCTCAATTATTAAATCATTTCTTTCTGATAGGTTCATAAGAGTAGTAGTTGAGGGGCAAAAATCTGAAGCTCACAGTATTAATGCCGGTGTCCCTCAGGGGTCCATCCTGGGCCCAACTCTTTTCCTGATCTACATTAATGATCTTCCAAATCACATCCTTACATCATTTGTAGACATCTATGCTGACGACACTACCATTTATGGTAGCACATCTAAGACAGTAAACGACCAAGTTCTCTCCAATTCTCTCTCCTCTGATCTTGAGCACGTAGTACAATGGGGTAAAGAATGGCTGGTTACTTTTAATGCATCTAAAACCAAGCTTCTCTCTTTACATCATCAACATTCTGATCCACATCTGACATCAATTGAAATGAATGGCTCTCGTCTTCAGGAGGCCTCAAGTTTTGACAAACTTCTTGGCTTGACCATTACTCCTGATCTTAAATGGAACACGTACATCAAATCTGTTGCCAAGGCCGCTGGAAAAATGGTGGGATCTTTCTATCGATCCAGTAGATATCTCACTGCTGATGCTATTCTCTATCTATATAAGAGCCAGGTACGTCCAAGGATGGAATACTGTTGCCACATCTGGGCAGGAGCTGCTAGAAAGGACTTGGCCTGCCTTGATAGAGTTCAAAATAGACTTCGTAGCCTCGTAGGAGATGTCCTTTTCTCTTCCTTGCAACCTTTATCTCACAGAAGAGATGTTGCGAGTTTGTCTCTGATGTATCGTTATTTTCATGGAAAGTATTCGAATGAGCTTCAATCTATGGTCCCCCCTCGCCAAACTTTCACAAGAAACACTCGTCTAGCTGTAAACACTATCAATAATTCCCCCCACTCTTTATCTGTGCCTAAACCTAAACCTAGATTCCATGAACAAAGCTTTTTTCTTAGAACTGCACGCCTGTGGAATTGTCTTCCGTTTTCCTGCTTTCCGGCTGACTACAATATGGTTGTCTTCAAGTCTAACGTAAATAAGTTCTTGATGAGCCGTTCCATATAAGTTATCAACTTTACCAAATTTTCATTACTAATGATTACTATAATGTCCAATTTCTACTGTACACTCTTTAACCCTTATCCTTGAGTGGCCTCTTGGCCTTGATAATGTGGTGATGCCTATGTAAAAAAAAAAAAAAAAATATATATATATATATATTATATATATTGCTATATAATTATAGGGAATGTTTAAAGTTTTTATAGAATATTTAAAAGTCGAGCATGCATCATCCATATTTGTTATTTTATGCTTGTTTTGTTTTGTAACTTGTCAGCGAGGAAGTTTGAAAGTGAGGGAATGACGAGATATACAGAGAGAAAAGAGAGTAGGGAAATACAGAGAGAAAGAGGGTGGGGAAGTACAGAGAGAGAGAGAGAGAGAGAGAGAGAGAGAGAGAGAGAGAGAGAGAGAGAGAGAGAGAGAGAAGGAGTAGACATGAACAGAAAGGGTCGGTCAGCCCCAACTATAAATCACTACGGCGACAATTCCCCTTTGCTGACACCCGGAATAAGACCCCTCCCCTCTCCTCTGCAATGCGCAGTGGAGGAACAGGAAACGGATCTTTTGGAGCCTTCTTCCTTTTTTGGGGTCCGATCCGCAAAAGAGCTAGACGCATGCTACGTTTCTCTTATCAACGAAGGAAACTACGAGAATTTTATGTGGATGATACTTATACGAGAGCAACACGATATACCAAACGCGCGTACAGAATAAAGTCGGCGAACAGTAAGCTACCGTTTTGCTGTTTTCTCTCTCTCTCTCTCTCTCTCTCTCTCTCTCTCTCTCTCTCCTTTACCCTCATCCGTCCACGCTGAACATTTAACTTGAGTTAATGGATATTTTCTTTGCTTTATAAAATACGGACGATGTTTTCTTCTCGACTCGATTAATTACATAAGAAGAGAACAGAATTCCCTTCCCAAAAGGTTCTTCATTTTTTTGCTATTTTATTCTATGTTTTTATTTTTATTTTATTTTCTCAACTCCCTATTCTTTAGCTAATGTTAGTCCTTAAATAAAATTTATAAAATTTCATTTTGCGTTTGTCTTGTTATTTCATGAGTCCTGCTGTCCTGTACATATTTTACCGGTGTCCTGAGAGAAGATATTCCATTCCCTCTCATTCACCTCTTTTCGTCATTTTGTTGGTCTTATTTTTTTTCTATTGTTGCACCCATTGGTCTCTCGCTGTTCCCAGCGTATTCCGATGCGTAACAAAATTGGGGGCTCGTCTGGGACATATCTTTCTCTAAAAGACACTCTGGACAGCCGAGAACGTGAAATAACGAAGACTTTAGATTTTAAAAAATGTCGGGAGTACAAGCGTTTATAGAGTCTCCTTCGTTCGAGGAGTTTTGTAAACTTAGGAAAGACAATATATTGGCTATAGCAAGGCATTATGAGCTGGACGCAAGGCCAGGCATGCAGAGAGCTCAACTAATTAAGATAGTGACGGAGCACCTCGTAGACAACTTCATAGTCGACGAAGCAGTGTTCCGAACTCTGTCAGAAGGTATGCCTGAACCCCACCAGAAAAGGAAAGAAGAGCTTGACATTCCCAAACATGTCCGGCTCGTACCAATATTCCATGGGGATAACGTAGACGGGTATTTTCAGCATTTCGAAAAGATAGCCATGAGTGCGAAGTGGCCCAAGGAAGTATAGCCTATGCTCCTATAAACAGCGCTTAAAGGAAGAGTACAGGAGATATATCCCTCCCTTTCTATAGAAGACTGTGCTGATTATGATCGGTTAAAACTAAGAGCTATGAGTTAGTACCTGAGGCGTACCGACAAAAGTTTAGGGTCTGTCAAAAGGAAGAAAACCAGACATAAGTCGAATTCTTCCGCCAAAAGGAGATGCATTTCACTAGGTGGAGCTCAGCTTAGGGTGCAGACTCAGATTATGGCAAACTTCGGCGGATGATTTTGATGGAGGAGTTTAAGAGATGCATCCCTGATGATCTAAAAGTGTTTCTGGATGAGAGGCAGATCGTCACAGCATATGAAATGGCGATCCTTGCCGATGAATATGCCTAGACACAGAAACGAGGCCGGAATAGGCCTATGAACTCGTTCT
This sequence comes from Euprymna scolopes, assembly GCF_053919585.1. Lineage (NCBI taxonomy): Eukaryota > Metazoa > Mollusca > Cephalopoda > Sepiida > Sepiolidae > Euprymna > Euprymna scolopes. Next base: position 15,330,033 of record NC_136517.1, read on the forward strand.
AGAACGAAGCCCGCACGAACCCCCGGAAAATGGGTAGTGCAGTCTCAAACTTGAGATCAGGCCCAGAAAATAATATATACCGACCTCCTAGCCTAAGAAATGGGACCCCAGCTAGCCTGACTCAATCGTCCACCTACCAAAGGGCAGACGGGTGGAAACCCATAATATGCCACTACCGCAGGAAAGCAGGGCACATCGCACTGAACTGCCCAACCAGGAAGAATGCCGACCCGCTAGGGACCCCCTAATAAGCCACAAGGATTCGTCATCTCCCACAAACTACCTGCAGAACATGACGGTAGTAAAGTCAGAGAGGAGTATAGACCATTTGTGACAGAAGGCTTAATACACCCAGTAGGTGACCACACAAACCAGCGGCAGATAAAAATTATGCGAGATACCAGGTAACCCAATCATTAATTTTAGAGAAGGAGATGCCAGTTGGGTCAAGAACAGCCACTGGTTAATCCAGGGAATTGGTGGAAACTTTATCGACGTTCCACTCCACCGAATCTCTCTTGATTCATTCATTATAAATGGACCAGTTGAAGTGGGAGTTGTGGCTAATTTACCGATGAAGGGTATCTCAATGTTGCTCGGCAACGACTTAGCCGACGAGAGAATTGTACCACACCCAAGAGTGGTGACCGAGCCGAACCTGGTAGAAAGTACTGAAAGGATAGGAGAGAAACACCCAGGCATATTCCCGTCGTGTGTAATTACCCTAGCACAGGCCATGAAGAAGGCCGCATAGGAAAATACAGGGAGGAAAAAAAGGCTTGAAAGTGATGATATCATAAACCTATCTGAATCGTTCTTGAACACTGAGATAGAACCAGAGATCCTAGTAACAGAAGAGTGCAACATACCTAAGCAAGATGGACCTGTCAATAGTGTCCAACCCCAAGCCCAGAACCCAATAAGTAGAGAACAAAGAGCAGATGAGGAAAATTTCCCATTGTTTAGGGAGGCCCTATCTGAGATGAACTAGAGAAGGTACCTTCTGGATACTTTATTAAAAAGGGCATATTGATGAGGAAATGGAGACCTCTGCATGCCCCCGTATAAGAAGATTAGTCCGTGATACAGCAATTCGTATTACCACGGACGCGCAGGGCTGAAGTATTAGAGACAGCTCATGAGACCCCTCTAGGAGGACACCTGGGTATCCGTAAGACATATGAGCGGATTGCCCGACACTTTTACTAGCCAGGGATACGCAACGACATAACCAAGCATTGCCGCACGTTCCATACATGCCAGGTAGTAGGCAAGCCGAATTAGACAATACCTAATGCCTCCTTACACCCCATACCCCTCTTTGAGGAACCCTTTTGTCGCATTATAACTGATTGCGTAGGCCCACTCCCCAAAACAAGACAAGGAAACCAGTATATACTGACATCCACCAGGTTTCCGGAGGCAATCCCACTCAGAAATATATCTGCTGGGAAGATCACGACAGCCCTCCTCAGTTTCTTTTCCAGATTCGGGTTGCCAAGAATAATACAATCCGATCGAGGATCAAATTTCATGTCTAGGACGTTTCGACAGTCCATAGATACACTGGGCATAAAAACGGTAGTGTCAAGCGCTTACCATCCCCAATCTCAGGGAGCCTTAGAGAGGTTCCACTCAACCCTCAAAACGATGATGCGAGCCTACTGCCATGATCACCAAGGGGATTGGGATGAGGGTATCCCCTTCCTGATGTTCGCGGCGCGAGATGCTCCGCAGGAATCCTTAGGATTCAGCCCCTTCGAAATGGTTTTCGGTCACTTCGCACGCGGTCCCTTGACCCTGCTAAGAGAAGAATGGCTGCAGGAAGGTCCAAGCCACGGGTCCCTGTTAGACTATATGTCACGGTTTAGAATCAGACTTAATGAAACTACCAAGCTAGCACGTGAAAATCTTCACATAGCCCAGGGAAAGATGAAGAGACACTACGACCGAAACACTCTCCAAAAGCTTCAAGGTCGGAGACAAGGTGCTCGTCCTACTACCCATACCCGGCCACCCATTTAAAGCCAAATTCCATGGCCCTTATACGATTACCCGGAGACCTAGTGATCTAAACTACATACGCAGGAAAGTCATGCAACTGTGCCACGTAAACATGTTAAAGCCCTACTTAGAGAGGGATGAGTCCAATTCCGTCATAGCTGAAAATGTATCTGTTCAGACGACTGAATGCGCAGATGATCATGGACTGACCATAGAGAAAGATGGCCATCTTCCGAGGCTATCGAACTCTGAAGTCTTGGCCAACCTTATTTCCAAGGTACCACACTTGAGCAGTAGCAAGGGAAGCGATATAGTCGCCCTTATCTGGGAATACGCAGACCTATTCCCCGATGCCCCCAAGCAAACAGATGTCATCCAACACATGTAGACGTAGGAGTTACTACCCCCATCAAACAACACCCGCATCGCGTGAATCCAGTTAAGGCGAAAATCATGCGACAGGAAGTCGATTACATGCTCGAGCATGGTATCATCGAACCCAGTCAGAGTAGTTGGTCATCACCTTGTGTACTAGTTGACAAGCCTGACGGATCTGTTTGATTTTGCACCGACTACCGCAAAGTAAATGCAATTACGAAAGCAATCTCCTACCCCATCCCCCGGATGGATGACTGCATAGACAAGATCAGCGAGGCAACACACATCACCAAGCTGGACCTGCTGAAGGGATATTGGTGTGTTCCCCTGACAGAGCGTACTAAGGAGGTATCAACCTTCGTTACGCCGCACGGTCTATACCAATACCGGGTCATGCCCTTTGGGATGAAAAATTCGCAGGCGACCTTCCAGAGAATGATGAATTCGTGTCTGCGAGATTTACTTGATGTTGAGACATATTGACGACATAGTCATATGCTCGAGTAGCTGGGCCGACCACCTCATATCCCTGAAGAATGTCTTTAACAGGCTTAGACTGACCTCACCGCCCACTTAGCGAAGAGCGGCTTCGGAAAAGCCGATGTGACATATCTCGGGCATAAAGTCGGAAATGGCAAGATATCCCCTGTTGGGGCCAAGATTCAGGGTATTTTGGATTCCGCTACCCCGAACAACGTGAGGAGCCTAAAGTAGTCCCTTGGCATGGCTGGCTATTACAGGAATTTCTGCCGGAATTTCTCGGATATAGCCTCACCACTTACCCAACTATTGTCGAAGGGATCAAAGTTTTCCTGGATGCCCTCCTGCCAAAAGTCGTTCGACCAGATCAAATCCATGCTGTGTTCCTATTCCATCTTGAAGGCCCCAGACTTCTCGCAACCATTCCGCCTAGCCATTGATGCCAGCGACTGTGGCATCGGTTCTGTCCTACTTCAGACGATGTTTTCTACTCGACTCGATTAATTACATAAGAAGAGAACAGAATTCCCTTCCCAAAAGGTTCTTCATTTTTTTGCTATTTTATTCTATATGTTTTTATTTTTATTTTATTTTCTCAACTCCCTATTCTTTAGCTAATGTTAGTCCTTAAATAAAATTTATAAAATTTCATTTTGCGTTTGTCTTGTTATTTCATGAGTCCTGCTGTCCTGTACATATTTTACCGGTGTCCTGAGACAAGATTTTCCATCCCCTCCCATTCATCTCTTTTCGTCATTTTTTTTTGTCTTATTTTTTTTTTTTTCTCTATTGTTGCGCCCATTGGTCTTTCGCCGTTCCCAGCATATTCCGATACGTAACAATATATAATATGATATATATATATATATATATATATATATATATATATATATATATATATATATATATATATATATAATATGATACACACACATATATATCTATATATAATATGATATATATAATATGATACACACACACACACACACACACACACACACACACACACACACACACACACATATATATATATACTTTTTTTGTTTTACTTCTGTTACAGTTTCGTTTGTTTTGCGACTACTTTAATTTATTTCAGTCGCAATATAAGGTTGGTTGGTTGTTTTTGTTTTACGACATATCAACCCTTTTCAGGTTATTTAATGCTGAATCCAAAGATTCAGAAGATAAATTTTTTAATGGAATATATTTGTTGTTTTCAAGTCGGTTTCTATTTAACTTATAGTTGGAACCCTAACAGATACTACCACTCCGGGTCAGAGTGGACCTGGGAGCAATGGCAATCAAAGGGTGGCTCCACACTCCTCAAAGCCCGCAAGCTGGGGCCTCACCACTGGATATAGTTTTAGGTCATATCCAGGACCGCAATATTAGGAGGTGACTGTGGTTAACCATACGGACTGACAACCTGAGTTTTCTAAGTTCGAATTCAGTTCATTTCACAAACAATGACTTTCACTTAGGATGTTAGCATCGTACACGTGATCCCTTTTGTAAGTACCCGATGTCTTTCTAGAAAATAATTCTGTCGCGAAAAATATCGGAGTAACCAATGCCAAAAATAGAATGTTCGAATTCATGCGATATTATCATGATCAGTCGCAATATTATCAAATTGTCGGCTATTTAAGTCAAACTATATATCGATTATTATACTAATGATGAGTGTATCAACAGCTTTTTATTCGAAAATATTCTTGAGCTCTGTGATTGAGTTATGTTTGAAAAAAAAGTCACGTTCGGATACATCTAATTTACGGCAAATTATAACTGAACGAATCAGCCATCTCTCAATTGGTTATCTTTGTATTTCCTTCGCATTTTATCGTTGTGTGAACATATGACATAATCGCGTTGACATACCGGTTCTCTTTAGATCATCGAAGTTAAGCAACGTTTATCTTGGCCTGTACCAGATAAATGGCCATTTGGAACTACCAGGTGCTCTATGGATAATGATGTCGATACTTCCGGCAGCTCCTGCAGCCCACCTGTCATCAAACTGTCTCGATCCTCTCTTGCCGTTAGATCAGGCTGGTTAGGACGAGAGATTGCGGTTGATTCTGTTCAGCCCAGCACCACTTTAAAGCAGACTCCTAGCGCGTGTCATCCATAATCCTTAGGATAATCAAATGGTCTTCGTCGTTCTGAAGGACGAACATTTTCATTTCATCACTGTGTGCTCAATCAACCACTCTCTAATTGTTTTTCATGTATCCCTGGGCATTCAGACAAACCTTTTAAAAATATATTATTTATAACTAGACACAGCGTGTGAAACGCCATTTCAGGGGGGACGGCTATAAGCAGAGGCTGAAGAGAATCCAACATAGGCGACAAAGTTAAGATAGTTTAGGATATTTTGTTATCGTAATTCCCCTACATTTCATTTTTAGAAAAAAAAAATGTCTCCTCTGAAATGTTAGCTTAGTTAACTGCGAACATTGAACGTTTTATACTCCCTAAACATTTCAAGAGTTGCCAAAAGTTGCCAGCAATGGTTGACTACAGATTGTGTTACAGCCTCTGCATACAGAAATCATTACTTCATTTATTAAAAAAAAAAAAAAAATAATAGATGGCCACAAACGAAATCCGCCTTCAAAATTTTACGCACCTCTGCAAATATATTATACGAAGAGCAAAAGAGTCTTATGCCTTATCTGTTGCTGAGCAGAGGCTTAATTCCATGAAGATTTCTAATAAACGAGCAGGATTTCCCATACGATCGAAAACAATCGAAATTATACTTATATTTGGGATATTGCAATCAGAGAACGCGTGACACTCTCTTATCAGTTTATTTAATCGTGTATCTGTACACACCGTAAACACGTGCCCCATCCAGGAAATATGTCTTTAAGACCTCTGTTTTAAACATGCTAGGGAACAAACAAATGTGTTTAAGACCGCTGTTCTAAACATGCTAGGGAACAAACAAATGTGTTTAAGACCTCTGTTTTAAACATGCTAGGGAACAAACAAATGTGTTTAAGACCTCTGTTCTAAACATGCTAGGGAACAAACAAATGTGTTTAAGACCTCTGTTCTAAACATGCTAGGGAACAAACAAATGTGTTTAAGACCTCTGTTCTAAACATGCTAGGGAACAAACAAATGTGTTTAAGACCTCTGTTCTAAACATGCTAGGGAACAAACAAATGTGTTTAAGACCTCTGTTCTAAACATGCTAGGGAACAAACAAATGTGTTTAAGACCTCTGTTTTAAACATGCTAGGGAACAAACAAATGTGTTTAAGACCTCTGTTCTAAACATGCTAGGGAACAAACAAATGTGTTTAAGACCTCTGTTCTAAACATGCTAGGGAACAAACAAATGTGTTTAAGACCTCTGTTCTAAACATGCTAGGGAACAAACAAATGTGTTTAAGACCTCTGTTCTAAACATGCTAGGGAACAAACAAATGTGTTTAAGACCTCTGTTTTAAACATGCTAGGGAACAAACAAATGTGTTTAAGACCTCTGTTCTAAACATGCTAGGGAACAAACAAATGTGTTTAAGACCTCTGTTCTAAACATGCTAAGGAACAAACAAATGTGTTTAAGACCTCTGTTCTAAACATGCTAGGGAACAAACAAATGTGTTTAAGACCTCTGTTCTAAACATGCTAGGGAACAAACAAATGTGTTTAAGACCTCTGTTTTAAACATGCTAGGGAACAAACAAATGTGTTTAAGACCTCTGTTCTAAACATGCTAGGGAACAAACAAATGTGTTTAAGACCTCTGTTCTAAACATGCTAGGGAACAAACAAATGTGTTTAAGACCTCTGTTTTAAACATGCTAGGGAACAAACAAATGTGTTTAAGACCTCTGTTTTAAACATGCTAGGGAACAAACAAATGTGTTTAAGACCTCTGTTCTAAACATGCTAGGGAACAAACAAATGTGTTTAAGACCTCTGTTCTAAACATGCTAGGGAACAAACAAATGTGTTTAAGACCTCTGTTCTAAACATGCTAGGGAACAAACAAATGTGTTTAAGACCTCTGTTCTAAACATGCTAGGGAACAAACAAATGTGTTTAAGACCTCTGTTTTAAACATGCTAGGGAACAAACAAATGTGTTTAAGACCTCTGTTCTAAACATGCTAGGGAACAAACAAATGTGTTTAAGACCTCTGTTCTAAACATGCTAGGGAACAAACAAATGTGTTTAAGACCTCTGTTTTAAACATGCTAGGGAACAAACAAATGTGTTTAAGACCTCTGTTCTAAACATGCTAGGGAACAAACAAATGTGTTTAAGACCTCTGTTCTAAACATGCTAGGGAACAAACAAATGTGTTTAAGACCTCTGTTTTAAACATGCTAGGGAACAAACAAATGTGTTTAAGACCTCTGTTCTAAACATGCTAGGGAACAAACAAATGTGTTTAAGACCTCTGTTCTAAACATGCTAGGGAACAAACAAATGTGTTTAAGACCTCTGTTCTAAACATGCTAGGGAACAAACAAATGTGTTTAAGACCTCTGTTCTAAACATGCTAGGGAACAAACAAATGTGTTTAAGACCTCTGTTCTAAACATGCTAGGGAACAAACAAATGTGTTTAAGACCTCTGTTCTAAACATGCTAGGGAACAAACAAATGTGTTTAAGACCTCTGTTCTAAACATGCTAGGGAACAAACAAATGTGTTTAAGACCTCTGTTCTAAACATGCTAGGGAACAAACAAATGTGTTTAAGACCTCTGTTCTAAACATGCTAGGGAACAAACAAATGTACACATATCTACAGCGATGGCTGAAATTTTACAGAATGACCTTCAGTCTATAGTGGGATGAGGACGTGAATTGATGGTAACATTTAATGCTGCTAAGACTAAGCTTCTTTCCTTTAATAATTACAAGAAATTTTCTCAACCATTAATTTCCATGACTATGAATAATACACTGTCCAAGAGCTCTCCGTGCAAACTCCTTGGTTTAACATTCACAGACAACATAAATTGTAGTAAATACATTGAGGATATTGCCAAGGTTGCTGCAAAAAGGTGCTTCCCCCCTCTCTCTGTCTCTCTCTCTGTCTCTCTCTCTATCGTGCTAGAAAATTACTCACGCCAGAAAGGATCCTATATTTTTACAAAGCCACAATTCGCCCATGCATGAAATATTGTTGCCACATCTGGGCTGGTGCATTATTACTACTAGTCTCTCATTCCTAGAAAGGTCTAATAAAGAGTCTCAAATCCATAGGTACCACACTATCAACCAAGTTTCAACCTCTGTCCCATCGCTGTAATGTTGCATCTCCGTGACTTTGCTCTGATGAAATCATAGCATTTGCGTCCCCCTCGACGTATTATTCACACCGGGCAGTATTCTCTATATCTATGTCTACGTATCTCGTAAATGGTGAATAAGAGTAAAAATAAATAAATGAATAAATAAAAATAAAAGAAATGCACGATTTGAAATTCACGGAATCACTCTGAATGTAAAAAGGCAACTAAAGTCATAAATACTGTCATCAAAAAAATTCTACACCACCCTGAAAAGAATTAAAAATAATTATATAAATATACCAGCAGCATTCACCCCAAGCGGATTGTACAGGCTTCCTCTAAAGGAGGGAATGTCAAGGGAATATGAAATTCACAATCAATCCCATTCACATGTATATCCCGGCCAAGAGAGATTTAGGCGTTAGGTTCTTGCAAAGAGGTGACGACGTCCTCCTAGATACAGCGCCTGGATCATCACTCATCTAATACTGACCAGATTTAGCGTTGTTTAACTTCGGTGATCCAACGAGAACCGGTATGGCAACGTGATTATGCCGTATATATTATATAATTATATAAAGAGTAGCTAATTGCACTATGTAATTACTATGACCTAATCGGTTTCGCGTTGTTTAGTAGGACAACAACAACACAATTTCGGGATAGGTTGTCATTTGCGGAACAACGCTGAATATGCGCATGCCTTTGGAAAGGATTGTTTGTAAATTGACCAAATTTCTCTCTGTACCTCGCCGTTCTCTGGGCTAGTTGCATCAAAAACCTTAAATCATGCACGTAAATGATCGCGTTTAATTATAATGACATAATCTAGTCTTTCTAGGTCTGAAACTTTCATCGGACCTGGAGTGAGCCTTCAAGAAAATATATGGGGGTAGAAATTCTGTTTTTTTCAGTTGTTGATTTATGAAATTACTGTAATATAACTTCGTTGGCTTTTAACAGCATGATTAATTTATTAATTGATATTTTTACTATACCTTTTATATAATTATTTCTATGTTACTCGAAATACAGTACACACACTAGAATGAATCCGTGTTCGCGTTCAAGCTACATAATAAACCCCGAGTGGAACTCTCTAACGTCCCTTCAACATTTCCGTTTACTTATTTTTTTTTTTTTCAAATATGATATTTTTTGTATTATTATTCATCGGACTACTGTTCTCATCTTGAGTGTGATCGTCACAACGTTTCGGTCGATAAACCTCCGACCTTCTTTAGGTGTATCTTGTTTAACCCAGGAATGTTTCTGTCGTACTCGGGAATTTGAACGGAATTTCGAGGGGGTAGCGTGCTCTTGTTCCGTCAGCTATGATAGATAGAGGTCCTAAGTAATTCGCAAATGTATATTTCGGTCGCCCACACTGAGGATTGAACCTTCAACCTTCAAGAGAATATCACTTTTACAATTAGTTTTTCCCAGTACTCTAACCACAGTGCCACGGGTCCTTGCAGACAATTCTAATACGAATTTTAGGAGCCTTAAACCTATTTTTATTTCTAGTTGTAAATATCACTATTTATTACTAATTATTACTATATATTAATGTATATATATATATCTATACTTATTACTTGTATATATTACCTATTGTTTATAATTAATAGTTCCCATATCGTATTAAATTCTATACTATGTCTACTTAGCAGTTGGTTATTCCCCAGCATATGTGCTGCTTCTTTCAGTCGTCTTACTCTGCACAGTTCCTCTCTGCCTATAATTTTTACTTCGTCCCATAATGGTAGATGGTTTCCCTTTTCTTTCCAGATATCGGCAGCTATCTCTGACTTTTCAGTCTCTCCACGCACTACGGCTTTTCGATGTTCTTCTACCGACGACACATTTCACCTTTGTATAGTTTTCCTCATTTACACGGGATCTCATATACACAGTTCTTAGTCATGATTTTTCCTGTAGGGGCTTGACTCTCACAAGCTGTGTCCGTTTGTATATATTAATATTAAGATTTTGGTTTTTACTGATAGTTTTAAATAAATAAATATTTATCACTTTTTAACTAATATTACCACATGAAATCAAACTTTAAGTAAAACAGCAAAAAAAAAAAAAAACCCAAAACAAAAACAAATAAACAAAACAGTTAAAAGAATCGTTTTTCTAATCTGAAAATAGGCTCAGATTTTCCGATTCTGATACCGATTTCGATATTTTAAAAAGTTCCAAATTTTTAAATTCCGATTCCGATTAATAGTCCCTAGTCTAGTATTTACATTGAGGTAATACATGTGTAGTAATTTGATCGGATGTCTATAATGAAGAGGTGCGATTTTGCTGCTAGTCGGGTTGGTTGACGTATTTACATTAAGGGAACACGTGCAGTAATTTGATCAGAGCACATTCCGTGGAAATATTTGTGAACAAAAGTACAGAGATGAAACATTAAGAAAAAATTTGAAAATCAGAGAATCTTGCTAAATTGGTGTCGAATAACTGGGGTTCAAATCCAATGTAAATCTGAAATATTTTAGCTTTCAAGTGTGTTCATTTGCCTCATAAAATCCGTTTAAAATACTCGAAAGAAACTAAAATGTTGCGAACATTCATTATTGAATATTTATTCATTGATCCAATTTACAATGCCCCTCCCCTCCCGGGACAGAGTTAGACACCAGGGTCGTTTTTTAACGTGGAGAAAAGGAACAAAAATAAAAATTGTCTCAGTCGTGAAAGACCTCTCCTCCACTGAGAGAGAACAAAAACCGAAGTGCAGCATATAGAGAACAGATACTAGACTTTGATCTTGGCAAAAAGCGATAGTTGAATATTTATTCATTGATATCTGAAAACTTTTTTTAAAATTTCATAAAACTCGAAGGCACCTGAATTTTCATGAAGAATATCCAGCTCCTCTTTGGCTCACATTTCATGAAACTAAATTTAGCTAACATTACCCACATTTACGCCTCTAGGGTCTTTTTACAATTCATAATGATCGGTTGATTAGTTAAAGCGAGAATCCAACAAATAGAAATAGGAGGTTAGTTCCAAAAGTAAAGCCTCCTGTTTATTTTTTAACTCAAGAGTTAAAGAGCAATAAACGATGACTGTGCAAGGGTGTACGGAGCGCACGTTGTCATACGAGAGTCGTTCCAAAAGTAAAGCCTTCTAGTTTTTTTTTAAACTAAAAAAGTTGAATACATACGACGACGAAAGTGGTACCATTTAAACGAGCACTCTTTTGTGCCATACAATTTGTTTTTATAAAGTTACCATCATTTTCAATGCACTTTGGGCAGAAATTCAATGAAGCATCTCTGCTTCTAACGCACATCCATGGCAGGGACTGATTTCTTAGAGTCCCACACCGTCAATATCTGCAACAGAAACTTTCAGGTCATGAATGAATAAGTTCAATCATTATATAATAAGGCAATTCGCAGACCCCTTTGATCCATTCAGACAGAATAATAAATAAAAGGCGTTACTTTCAGAACGCCTCTTGTATATAGACATATACACATACCTAACTGTACAAGCATGAACTGCAATTTATAAAATTTTACAAAATAATAATAATAAAAATGATGTGCTCATAT
>NC_136517.1:15346743-15369243 GCF_053919585.1 Euprymna scolopes
ATGTTGGCATTCTGTAGATATTCAGCGTAAATGGAGACGCTCTGATATTTTTTAAGCTATCTTAAGCTGCAAAAATATTTATCCAAGATAGCAGCGACGCCCAGCATAGCCATGTCGTAAAATACGCTTAAATATGATATCTTAATTCTTGTAGATTTCTTATATATCATTATATAGTTATTGTTCTATCAATTTTTATATATCATAAAGTTGTGATTTCATATATATATATATATATATATATATATATATATATATATATATATATATATATATATATATATATACGTTTAATTTTTATTACCGTATCTTTCTGTTAAGTTACATTATTGTTTCAGCTACTCGGCTGTTTTTTTTTTGGCCATCTGTAGCGTCCTCAGACTTTTACAGAAATGTTCGCTATTTTGGGGATGAAAGAGAAAAAAACAAACAAAAATACAAAAAAAAAAAAAACGGCCGAGTAGCTGAAACAATAATGTAACTTAATAGAAAGATACGGTAATAAAAATAAAACGCATATTTGCTCTACAACAGTATTGAGCACTTTCTTCAATTTTTATTAATTACCATCTCCACTATATATATATAAAATTTTAGTTCCTTCAGCTATAATCGAAACAAAGCCAAAACTTATGAACAATTCTTAATAAAATTATTAAAAAAAGAAGATTACTAAGATGCCATCAGCTAAAATCGAAACCGAAACTAAGACTTATAAAGAAATCTTGATAAAATTATTAAAAAAAGATAGAACATTAGAATGCCATTTGCTATACTCGAAACCGAAACCAAAACTTAAGAAGAATTCTTAATAAAATTATTTATAAAAAAAATAGATGACTTAAATGCCTTCAGCCATAATCGAAACCGAAACCAAAATCATGAAGAATTCTTAGTAAAATTATTTATAAAAAATTAAATGACTTGTGTGCCATCAGCAACCGAAATCAAAACTTATGAAAAATCCTTGGTAAAACTATTTATTACAAGAAATGGTATACATAACAATTGAACGAACCGGATGTAAATGTGACACAGAAAATAACATTCACGCTATCGTATTAATATATAATATAAATTTCAACTGTCTGTTTAAATGTATGTATGTATGTATGTATGCCTGTTTGTTTGTGGGTCTGCCTAAAACTTTGGACAGAGACGACGGATTTTCACGAGATTGTTATTGCTTTTAAGCACGATCCTGCGGACGAAAAATATCGAAAAATTTGCGAAAAGCATTAATTCCTTCACCCCCAAGTGGGCACTTTTCTACAGGGAAAGATTGCTTTTTTTCGACAATATTTTCGAAAGTCATCCCCTCTTTTCGATTGACTAGCCTTAATTTAAACAGTCGTCACTTCCAGTTTTGCGATGAGCGCAACAGCAAAGACGTCACTTTTCTTTCACTTTCTTTTCCTCCTTCGCGGTATGGGTTCGAGCCTGCTTGCCTTCTACCACTATGTTTTCTTTTTTTGCCCAACACACACTTCCAAACACCCGGGCAATGCCGGGCACCCAGGCAAGTATATAGATATAAAACCAATGATAACTTTTAAAATGCTTGACTTAAGCTAATTAAATTGTTGATGTCCAAATACCATTTTTTAAATTTTGACCCCTTAGCACCACTTTTATCGGGATAAAAACTGATGAAATTTTTTCCACACGTTTGAATATCCTATATACCAAGTTTCAAGTCTGTTGATAAAACATTCGATTAGTATATGGGTTGAGAAATGTCTTCACATACACACATTCTCAGTTTTATGGAAATATAGATATATGTTTAATAAATATAAATGAAATTAATATATAAATTAAAATATATCAAATATATTAAACAACTGACGACCCTTGAAATCACATTACAACTATTGCGAATTCGTGAAAGCAAATTGTTTCAATAATTGCATGAATTAATTGACTTACTGGCAAAATAATTTTCCAGCGAAGGACAAAAAATTTCTATTAATTATTTGTTTTTTACTTAGTTTTAAAAATGACAAAATCTTTCAAAACCTAATATATATATATATATATATATATATATATATATATATATATATAGTGGAAATGGTAATTAATAAAAACTGAAGAAAGTGCTCAATACTGTTGTAGAGCAAATATGCGTTTTATTTTTTTATTACCGTATCTTTCTGTTAAGTTACATTATTGTTTCAGCTACCCTGCCGTTTTATTTTGGCCGTCTGTAGCTTCCTCAGACTTTTGTAAAAGTCTGAGGAAGCTACAGTATATATATACTAGCAGGAAACCCCGATTTGCCGGGATTGAATGAGGATTAAAGAATGTTTAATCCTCCCATATTTTATTTTCGTTGAAATCGCTCACTATATATATATATATATATATATATATATATATATATATATATATATATATATATATATACATATATATATATATATATATATACATATATATATATATATATAATGAAATATAATTATCCACTGACACGTGTTTCGTCGGCTACAACTCATCAGAGTGGCTGAATCTAGCAAGATTCGAATTCGGGACCCCAAGGCAATGAGCCTAAACCCCTTACCGCTCACCCATTTCGCACGACTGTCTGGATATATCGCGATTTACTTAGATGTTGTTTGTTTTGGTTTTAGCGATATGTTTTGAACGAATTCAATTATTTACGAAAGTGCATTTTTACCTAAATGCGAGTTGGGAATAATTTTCCCTTTAACCAATTTGGTACCCCCACATGAAGAGCGGTATATATACTATTTTTAAAATAAACACGTGTCAGTGGATAATTATATTTTAAAAATAATATATATACCGCTCCCCATGTGAGGATACCAAATTGGTTAAAGGGAAAATTATTCCCAACTCGCATTTAGGTAAAAATGCACTTTCGTAAATAATTGATTTCGTTCAAAACATATCGCTAAAACCAAAACAAACAACATCTCTCTCTCTCTATATATATGATTAGTTTTTTTTGGAAAAAGAATTCCAGCAGAGTGCTCAATTAAAAGGAAAATCCAAATTTTAAGAGCGTATTTATATTTTGTGTACAGAAAGTTATTAGTTGAGACAGATCATTGGTACCGTCGGTTTCAAGCCCGATAATAAGGCCCGTTTAAGGTATCCTTATCAAGCTCTCTTCAGCCAATATTCGTCACTAGTCTCAACTGACAACTTTCTGTACACAAAATATAAATATATATATATATATATATATGTGTGTGTGTGTGTGTGTTTGTGTTTGTGTGTGTGTTTGTGTGTGTGTGTGTCAAAAGATTGCTATATTCATTTCAAAGTTGATCTACTTATCTTATAAGTGCAGACGAGTATCTTTTCCCGGGTTTAACCCTTGAGAAGCCCCCCCCCCCCTCCTCCTCACATTCTCTTCTTCTCCCGGACCCTCGTGGTCCTTTAGTTCTTTGTGTCTTCGTCGTATTCTCTTACACGTTGACTACGATTTACTAACCTTGTTATTATCTGGATGTAAATTTCAAGTCCACAGTAACGACCGACGTGCGCGTGCGTGCCGTATTCCTTTTTTGGGTAATGGCGGAGAAGATTCCTCGTCGATCTGTAACCCAATACTTATATAGTATTCCTCCTACCCCCCTCTCTTCCCCGATTTCTCTTTCTCTCCCAGTCTCTCTCTCTAAGGGATGGCCCGTGTCGGGGCGCTGGGTACCCATATTCCCGCCCACCCAGATTTTCAGTACAGGGGTCCCCACTAGAAAACCTTTCTTTGTAAACAAACAAACCCTCTCCATTTTTTTTTTAAATCACCCAAAATAGCAAAGAATTAGAAAGAAGTTGAATAGCAGTTTTTAGCATTCATTCACTACATTTCATATTTGACTAGATTTATCTACTCGGCGTTGCTCGACATTAAAAGAAAATATTTGACGTGTTTAGGAAACTGATTTTCGCGTTTTTAATTTCGTAATCACATTATTTTGTGAAATAGAATTTTTTGAAAAGTTCGTTTTTGTACTTGACGCTAATCAATTAATAGTAAAGAATGAATAATAAAGTGTGATTAACGCCGAGACGAGAAACACAAGAACACTGCCACTCAGACACACATGAAGTCGCATAATATACGAGAGGCGTTCTTCATCCCAACTCGCATTTAGGTAAAAATGCACTTTCGTAAATGATTGAATTCGTTCAAAACATATCGCTAAAACAAAAACAAAAACATCTATATATATATATATATATATATATATATATATATATATATATATATATATATATATATATAAATGTTGTTTGTGTTTTGAACGAATTCAATTATTTACGAAAGCGCATTTTTACCTAAATGCGAGCTAGGAATAATTTTCCCTTTAACCAATTTGGCACCCCCACATGGGGGAGTGGTATATATATTATTTCTAAAATGTAATTATCCACTGACACGTGTTTCGTCGTCTACGACTCATCAGAGTGGCTGAATATAGCGAGAAGTATATATATATATATATATATATATATATATATATATATATATATATATATATATATATATATATATATATTAAGCCTCTCTCTTTGGGTAGAGCACTGCCGTAAATAATCTCACCCGCTACTTGATTGGCTGAAAAATGCGAGGCTCGCTGTTTATCCATAAACAAGCGGTTTGAGCACTATGAAAGTGGTGGACGAATGTTTGTTTAAAATAGACATTTGACGAGGTTATTTGTGGGCACCACTTCCATGGATCTATCGATAGAACTGCTGAATATCAAGATATGCTAGTCGAACGGCACTGATGAGTTGTGATACAACGAAACAGAACTGTATGTCGATGCCTACACACACACACACACACACACACACACACACACACACACACACACACACACACACACATATATATATATATATATATATATATATATATATATAATAGCAAGAAGAACCGATTTTGCCCGGGATTGAATGATGATCAAGGAATATTTCACACTCCTATATTTTTATTGTCATCGAAATCAAATAAATTGCCCAGGAGGAAGCTACACATGCCTCCATACAGTAACTTAGTCCAAAATATATGTTATTCTACATTGCACTCTAGAGAAACCACTATTTCTTTTATAAAATTATTTAATAAAAACTTCTTTCCAGTAAAAAAAAACATTAAGAATTTTACGTGCGGGTGTTGAACATACAGACCACGTCATACAAACCCCCCCCCCAAAAAAACCCCAAAAAACAAAAACAAAAAAAGTTAAAAAACAAACACACAAAAAACAAAAACGAAAAACCACATCAAACAACAGCAACAAAAAAAAGAACCACATAAATTTTCATTATAATTCTTTATAAAATTCTTTGCATTTAATGACACCCCCACCCCCAAAAAATTTACGTTCGAAGTTTGAACCTACAGACCACGTCCTGTAACAAAAATAAATAAATAAATAAATAAATAAAAATAAATAAATAAAAAAAGCTATCGACTTTCCCACAGTAGAATTTCCATGACCCGTTAGTCTATCATTGTTGCTAAATGACGACATGGAAAAATGGTTTTACCCATGATATATAAATTAAAATAACAGTTTCGATTATCGATTATCGGTAATTATCGGGGGGTATTCTGAGACAAAACTTTACTAAGATCACTCCCAGACTTATACACTAAAGTTCTGTAAATTTTAAAGAAAATCTGTTTAGCCGTTTCAGAGTCTATAGTTAACGAACTCACACACGCACACACAGATAAAGTTGCATTTATATTATTGTTATACCGGCCTTCCTTGAACAGAGGAATTTACACCGATTAGCACTATAAATAGCGCTAGTGATTCCAACACCGGTGAAAGAGATGCGACTGCACTTCAACTGCTAGCCGAGTGCCAAGCAGAGATATACACGCTTTCCTATCTTTGTACATTATTGTTAATACACTTGCTCCTTAACCGAACCTCGAATTGATTGTTCTTATTTTCACTGTTGTTCTACGAAACAACAATTATTGTAAAAAGTGTGTGTGCGTGTTTATGTGTATGCAGACACTTCTCAACCTATATACTCAACGATTTTTAAAAATCTATTTGAAATTTGGTATATAAGGTATTCAGGTATATGGAAAACATTTTAGTCGGTTTTAATCCGGAGAAAGGGCTGCTAAGGGGTCAAAATTGAAAAACTGTTACGTGGAGGTCGTCGGATTGTTATCTCTTTGTTAACTGCTTCACGAATGCGCACGCGCGAATCCTCAAGTTTATAGATTATTATATTAAGAATAAGTGGGGTTTAAAACCCTTTTTAAAGGACGTGTCTAGGTTTTGGTTTCGATCTCAGGTTGAGTATTTTTTTTTTTACTTGCAAGAAGTCAACTGGTTAGAAAAAAAAAACAACAACATAATACTCGCATGCATATGTATCGGTTTATGTATGAATTAAATATATTTATGTGTATTTTACGACCGGGTAACGCCGGGTACATTTGATTGGAATATATATACACCTGATGTCATACACGGATGCCTTCACAGAAATAGATTTCTGCTATCACGCCTCAAATGTAACTGAGGCATAATCTTTTTACAACAACAAGGATCATCGGATGCAAGGATTAAATTTTAATGTAGAGTTAAATAGCTAGAATTGTTACAATATAAATGAAGGATCCAAATCTAACATGCGAATATAGTTTCCTTTCTTTTTAACTGGGTAAGAAATATAAATAAAGTATATAGCTCATCTAAGAATGGGATTTTTTTCTCCACAACGGCGAGCATTCTTGTATTCAGTCATAGCAGTATTGACGGTGAAATAAGTAACACCCTCTTCAAATCAGTAAAACAATTTAGCAATTAAACTAGTTATTATTAAAAATTAAATTAGCCATTTGGGGGCTGTAAATTTATTTAAATATTAATTCAATGGGTTTTGTCATCTGACATCCTAAGTTAGTAGAATCCATGCTGACTTACTTATTCTCCTACTGCACTCCCTGGTCTAAATGTTTTTTTTTTTTTTACCAATAAATGTAGGAGTAGATATCTTCCCATCGAAGTGAAACACACTTGGAGCCATGGGTGGTTTTGTTGTCAGAATAATAATTAGAGGATATGTAATATTTTAATAATTCAGACACCCAAAAATACAACGCATGAATTATATGACATGAGCAGCATAAGTGATTAATAACAGATGCGGGTTAAACCCATGGGTTATAAACCAATTCTTTTGGATTCAAAAACATTATTTATATACTTAATTTGTTAAATAAGCCATCGTAGCATGCTGTGGACCTATCTGATTAAATCAATTATTAAATCATAGACGCCTTCTAGTAATCAATGAACCGTAAACACCAAACGGCCTGAATTACCTCCATTTAACCGTTATAAGAAACAAAAATTGACCCAGTTTCAAACAGAATTAACTAGCTGTTCTTAACAACATAATTGGATTATCTCCCTTCATAATTATCCCAAGAAACGATATAAAAACATTTTTCAAGTAGAACAACAATGAATTTCAAAACATTAAATAATAATAAATAGATCAGAACACTTCACCCGAAATGTTGTACAAGGTTTTATATATATTTAATACACCCATTTTATTTATTCTCATATTCAATTAAACTTTAAACCTAAAATCCAAGTATCAATATAACGATAATCTATAAACATTACTTGCCACTAATATGAACCTAAAACTAACCGTAACGTTTTTGCACGGTTGTTACGGCCATAATATAAATATAGAAACAAAAATTAAAAAAAATTCATTTTATAAAAAATCAACTATTGGAAAATAAAGGAATAGCAGGATCTAATTTAGGAACCCAATAAATGGGGTATATAATTTTTTTTTAATGGCTTAGGGTTCTCTGTAGAAACTTCCAACGACTCTGTTCTTAAATAAGGATACGGAAATTAGGCGATATATTAATATTTAAATGGGCTTTTCCGTAACCACAGACAAGGTAAATGTTTATCGCATGCCTTTCCCGTTAGGGATTTTCCACTTTTTTTCTTTTTCTTTATCTTCAAAAAATGTTCCATTGCCAAAAGTGTGTTTATTCATAAAGTCTGAAGAAATGCTGGGTTTTGAAAATTTTCAAACTATATAATGCTTGAATTTGTCGAACTGGACATTGAAACAATTGTAACATAAAATTGAATTGCACTTTTTGTTGCCTTCAACACCTTGTTTTGAAGTTTTGATTTTGCATACGCAGTATATTAATGCTCAATTATGAAATGTGATAATTTTGTAGCTTAATCCTTAAGTCAACCATTTTTGGCTTAAAACCCATTGGTATATGAAAATTTACTGAATTACACGAACTCAGTATATTACATATAAGTCTCTCTCTCTCTCTCTCTCTCTCTCTCTCTCTCTATATATATATATATATATATATATATGCTGCAAGATATTGAATTTTGATTTTTAGTAAAGTAAAACCCACACACAAAGAAGCTTTATAAAAACATGTATAGAACATAATCCTGAAGTTATACCATCGATATTTTAAACGCCTTACGTTTTATTAGGAACTAGCAAGTAGACCCGACATTGCTCGGGATTGAACTAGGATCAACAAATTGTCCACACTTCCAATATTTTTTATTGTCATCGAAATCATTGAAATTGTCTATTTTTAAATCAAATCGATTAATTACCTGCTTTAGTCTGGGAGTCACCACGGTGCACCAGAAGGAAGGTTTACATGCTTCCTCGTAGTAATTCAGTTCACAATATATTGTAGCCTACATTGCAATGTGGGAAACTTACGGTTGATTTTATAAAATTATTTTATATAATGGCTTGAATTAAAGTTTAAAATGCAAAAGTCAAGTATCATAGTTAAATTAATCTTTAAACAGAAATATTACCTTCGAACGCGCTCCTATCTTATCAAAGAACCTACTATTAATTTTATATTCCTGCTTATGCGATGATAAAACTGCTCGAATGCAGTTGTGATGTTAGGTTGTATAAGGTGGTAATTTTGGTAAAAAATCTGATTTTTTCGATACTTATCGGAGGCATTCCGATACAAAACCTATCTAAGAACACTCCCGAATGCACTGTTATCATCGCTATTCCTAACTAAAAATAAAAATAGATTTAAAGTTCCAAAAATTCGCTCCAGAATTGTTCGCAACGACCCGTGGCGTAGTGGTTAGAGTACGTAGAAAAATCAACTCTAAAAGAGATATTTTTTGTTGAAAGTCTAATATGGGCGATCGAAAAATACAATTGCGAATTACTTAGAACCTCTATCCAGCCATGGTTGACGGAACAAGAGCATTCTACCCCCGTGAAATAAATAAAGGGTTCCGTCAAGAATTCCGTCCAAATTCTCGAGTTTGACAAGATATACTTGAAGAAGGTCAGAGGTTACATCAACCGAAACGTTGTGAAAATCACACTCAAGATGAGAACAGTAGTCCGAAGAATCCAAATAATACGAATAACTAATCCTTATCTAAAAAATTCAGAAATGTAATATTCTAAATTTAATTTGAAAATTTAGAAAACCGAATTATATAATTTTTTATTAAATGATTAGAATATTTTTTTCTGATTTTCGTTAAGACAGGTTTCTCAAATAAGACTTTGTGCTATTTTTTCTTTCTTCATGTTGTTTGTGGTATTAACCCCGAGCTGTCGGCCCCTCATCGAAAGAGAAAGGGTATAGTCCGATGTTGTTAACGGTTGTTGCAAAATCTGAATCGATGTGTGTTGCGTGGTTGGAGCGAATTTTGAATTAAGAAACTTGATCACAACTTTGAGAACATTATGTCGTAAGTTTAATTTGAAAATTAAAAAAAAAAAACAAAAAAACAAAAACAAAAAAAAACGAACGAGTGTAACATAGTGCGGACGGCTATATGCCAACACCGGGCTGTGAGCGAAATGACTATCACGTTAGAGATGTGGATGACATCCGAGAGCACGTTCAAGAAGACGGTCACATGAGTGATATCACAGCCGTAACGAGAAATAACGCGTGGTGGTAGAATGAGGTAATAAATGTACAATAAATAAATAAATAAATAAAATTGAAGTTCTTTTCTATTCTTTGTCTACTTTGCGACTGAGACTACAACGTGCTGGGTAACGTTACACAATGATTTATTATTTTTTTTATAAATTGAGTAAAACATTTTTCTGGGACTATGATGAAGACAACTTTTTCGAAAAAGAAAACTTTGTCCTTTTTTTAAGTTCATTTGATTGCTGGCATTAAATCTGATGTGTCGGTCACTCTTGGAGAGAGAAAAGGATGTTGTTGATGCTTGTTGCAAAGTCTAAAGCTATAAAAAAATTGTTGTTAATATATATTTTTTTTTCGTTCGCGTTTTACACAACAGGACACAGAGCGAGGTCTCTCGACCACTCCCGAAAATACCCTTTTCGAAGCCCACCCAATAACCCCCTCCCTCGAGCTCTTGAAATCGCTAGTTTAAGACTCTTTTTATTTCGGCTTCGAGTATTTTTCTTTTAAGTCAACATATTTAGTCATCAGATATACCTCATGTATATCTGATGAGTTTTTTACACACACACACACACACACACACACACACACACACACACACACACACACACGCGCGCATACACACACGCACATATACGCACACACACACACACACTCACACACACACACACTCACACACACGCACGCACGTGCACACACAGAGGCGCACACACACAGACACACAGACACACAGACACACAGACAGACACACACACACACACACACACACACACACACACACACACGCGCGCGCGCATACACACACGCACATATACGCACACACACACACACACACTCACACACACACACACTCACACACACGCACGCACGTGCACACACAGAGGCGCACACACACAGACACACAGACACACAGACAGACACACAGACACACAGACACAGACACACACACACACACACACACACACACACACACACACACACACACACACACACACACACAGTTGTTTACATTTGATGACTCCAGAATCATTCAATACCAAGCGCCATATATAAGGAAAACGACTTATGTATACAACTGTATTTTCGCCTCTTACACACTGAAAAAAAAAAAAAAATTGGCTGATATGGAAGCTCTGCTTACGTTTATACCCCCTTGTATATGCTACTTATCTCCGTCATGTTCAAGATAAACAAAAAAGCTGTTCGTCAAGGCATGATAGAAAACACGACTTCGTAAGCAACTGTGGTCGTCAATGAAGAATCTGATGATGCCGGTGGTCTGGATGATCGCAACACATTCATGAATTATCTTGACACCAACATCAGCACAGAATGAATCAGAAACAATGTAAGTGCAGAAAAACTTTCTCTTATTTCTTTATTAAACTTCATTACTACGTTTATAGGCAATAATAAAAAATTTCATTGTCACTGGTCTCACAACAATCATCATTGCATCACAACAATCATCATTACATCACAACAATCATCATTGCATCACAACAATCATCATTACATCACAGCAATCATCATTATATCACGACTATCATCATTACATCACAACTATCATCATTACATCACAACTATCATCATTACATCACAACAATCATCATTACATCACGACTATCATCATTACATAACAACTCTCATCATTGTGCAAATGTACATGACATGATGTGATAGCTTACGTGTTACAATTCATTTTAAAATACACGCAAACATACACGCGTTACAAAGTCGCGAAACTTTGAAGCTGTTTTCTGAGTTTTTTCTTTTGGTACCGTATGGTTTTGAACGTTTCATTTAACAGCTGACCAATCTTGCCATCCGATTTTTTTATGCGGAAACCCAAGCACTATTCTTAGGGAAGCTTGAGGGAAATGCTAATTAAAAAAATCGATAATAGACAAAATCCGATGAAAGAAGGAGCAGGCGATTTTGACTAAAGTTTACGCTTTTTATAGTCTTACAGACGGATTTGAGAAGTTTTATTACCGCACAAGCAAAAAGGCCAAACATATAAAATCAACAGTATTTTCTTTGATATGGCAGGGGCGCGTCTGAAATATTTTTATTTAGAGCACAATTGAACCATGATACTTGACTTTTGTATTTTAAACTTAAATTCACGCCATTATATAAAAACAATTTTATAAAATCTACAGTAGATTCTCTACAGTGCAATGTAAACTAAAATCTATTGTTGACTATTTAAAGAAAAAAAAAATTATACAAATGAAGTGAACAGAGAATTTGATTTGTTTTTCCACGCAAAGAATTGTTTTATTTAAAATTAGTTTATTCTTTTAAAAAATAAAAGATTTAAAAATAAAATTCATTCATAAATAATATTAACTTAGACTTCGGAAGCATCGTATCTTGTGATACACGAGGTAATCAAACTATACTATCTGTTTCGATCTGAATCTAGAGTCATAGCGTAGTTTCTTTCCGTTGCAATCAAATCTGTTTTCAATTCAGTTTCGATCTTCCTCTCCATTTTCCATCAGGGGTCCATTGAATCGTTTTTCAATTCTCTCTGGGGCCAATCTTAGGTTATGTTCAAGCCAGCCTAGACGTCGTTTGCAGATTATTGAAGATAATGCTAAACTCCCAACCTTTTTCAATATAAAATGGGCATAAAATGTTTAAACGGAAAATAAATATACATTTCATAAATATACATTTCATAAAAATAATAGACATTTTGTGTAGAATACACAATTTTAACGAAACGTATATATATATATATATATATATATATATATATATATATATATATATATATATATATATATATAACTACTTCATTTACTCACATAAAATTAATAAAATTTTGCATAAGCCTGAGGAATCCTAGAGTGGATGTAGCTTAATCGCCATATATATTTTATAAATTACTATATATATATAACTACTTAATCTACTCACATAAAATTGATATACGAAAGTATAAATATATGCGTAAACTTTAAGTATTTACTTCAAAAGTGCTCAATACGTAGGTAGAGCTAGTTAGTTATAAAATATATATGGCGATTAAGCTACACTGAATATTCCGCGTTTCATCCACTCTAGGACTCTTCAGGCTATGCCTGAAGAGTAAAGTCCTAGAGTGGATGATTCTAGAGTGGATGAAACGCGGAATATTCAGTGTAGCTTAATCGCCATATATATTTTATAACTTACTACTATATATATATATATATATATATATATATATATATATATATATATATATTATATATATATATATATTATAAATACTTTTAATCATATTCGTTATCTTACATTTTAACTTTTAATAATAATAATTGATTTTTCTAAATCGACAATCAGCAAGGCAACACGGTGTCGCCCCGTCATAATCTAACACAATCTCTTGTAGTTATCTCAGAATAGCCGAACAACGTTCTTAATATTAGGGTGGAACTGGTTTAGAAAGGCGCCGTCATAGTGGTTGGTGCTTACCCAAAATACTTCAGAGCATTTTAAGGGTGGTGGAGAACACAAAGAATTCTATAGTCAAAGATGTAAAGTGGCGCGAAAATGTAAGTATACTATATAGGTCAAATGTAAATATAGAATATAGGTCAAATTAATATCAGAAAACTCAAGTAGTATTGGGATGACTAGTTAATGAGATTTGAGTATGTAATGACTGTATTGGAAATGAATGTTCGTGGCAGCTAGTTTCGTGTTAATGCCGATGGCGTCAAGAATTTGCAATGCGCGTAATTCGTTTCTTAGATTGTTTAGCATTTTTCACAATTACGTATCGAAATTTCGTGGTGGAGCAGAGAAGCATTTAAAGTGCTGAAACATGCAGTTCGTATTGGAAAGATGCAATTATACATAGTTTTCCATTTTGACAAAAATGTCGAAATGGAAAACTAAATTTTTAAGCAACTTATGAAAGTATATCTATATATCTATAAAAGTGAAATCGTCTCGGTATGTATGTCTGCCTGTGTGTACATTTCCCTACCAAATTAATCCGTCAATTTTCAGTCTACAGACTCAAGATTTGACATAAGGGGTATTGAGATTTGGGAAAATCTTTTTAATCAGTTTTTGGCCAGAAATTTGTCTGTCAAGAGGTCAAAATTCAAAGATTTGACTTTACAAAACTCCGCTAATTTTGGGTTTAACACTTGAAATTTTAGATGCAGGTTTCTTGGACATGGATGAAACTGTTAAATTTGATTTGAGCCCAAATCAATAAATGTTAAGTAGTAAAAATCGAGGTCAAAGTTAAAAAAAATTTGACCTCTCAGCCAATTTTTGGTCTAAACATTTAAAATTTTACATAAAGTGTATTCAGACATAGGGCAAGCTTTTTAATCAATTTTTGCCGAAAATTTGGCTGCCAAGGGGTCAAAGTTCAAAAGATTTGACCTTTGCGGTCTCTAGCAACTATTCAGCCAATTTTGGGTCAAAACATTTGAAATTTTACATAAAGGGTATTCAGACATGCAGCAAGCTTTTAAATCAGATTTTGGGCGAAAATTTGGCTGTCAAAAGGTTAAAGTTGAAAGAGTTGACCTTTGAAGACTCTACCAAACTCTTCCGTCAATATTGGGTCTAAACACTTAAAATTTTAGATGTAAGTTACCTGGACATGAGTCAAACTTTAATATATATATATATATATATATATATATATATATATATATATATATGCACATAAAATTATGAACAGTACATAGGGCCGGAGTAAAGCCTGGATGAACTGCTAGTAAAATATAAACCCTCCTTATTCGCAGCTAACTGTCACAAGAACAGGAGAACAATATATATATATATATATATATATATATATATATATATGTATATATATATATATATATATATATATATATATATATATATATATATATATATATATATATATATATAAAATAAACCGGCGAAATCACCAATTTGTCAATCGCATCGATTGATTCCCTGCTCTAATTGGGGACCCATCGCGGTGCACCGGATGCAAAGTTTATATGCCTCCCTGCAGTTCAAAATATATTTTAGTCTACATTGCATTGTAGAGAACTTATATTTGATTTTTGAAAATTATTTTTATATATAACGGTTTGAATTAAAATTTAAAATGCCGAAGTTAAGTATCATGGTTTAATTGTGCTCTAAGCAGAAACATTCATTTTGGACGCGTTTCTGTCATATCAAAGAACATACTCTCAATTTTATATGCTTAGCCTTTCTGCTTGTGCGGTGATAATGGCTTAAATTTAAGTTTAAAATGAGAAAGCCAAGTTTCATGGGGCAATTGTGCTTACAAAATATTCATTCCGAACGCACCCCTGTCATCTAAAAAACAAACAAACTACTATTGATTTATATACCGGTCCTTTCTGCTTGTGTTATAATAAAATTTCTCAAACACACTGGTGCTGTTAGGCTGTATAAGGTGTTAACTTTGATAAAAATCGCCTGTTTCTTTCTTTCATCGGATTTTTCTGATTATCGAATATCGATACTTATCGAAAACATACAATACAAAACCTCTTAGAACACTGCCAGATACATAAAGTACATTTTTGTGAATTTCATAAAAATCAACCCAGCTGTTTCGGAGTCTATAGGGAATGGACTTTCACACCCAGACACACATAGAGACAAAGTTCCTTTTACATAATAGAAGATATATATGTATGCATGTATATGTTTAAAAACGCCTTTGTGATTATATTTCACTCTTTGTATATAACAATTCTTTTTTTATATGTAGAAGCATTATCTTTGTTAAATATGACAACGCAGCATCTGCAAATGATAGACGCATTCACTTTATTCCAAGTTCCATGGTTTATTTATCTTCAGCAATCTTTTTTTAAATCAGTAGAATTTCGGTACATTTTACAGAAATGTTTTGTTTACATGGAAACAATCAAATATATTTATGTTCATATTGAATCTTTCCTGCGTATACTGATATGAGAAAAAAAAAAACAACAGAATTTTCTTTAGGAAGAAGGTGTCATGACCGTATAATGTTGAAAAAAGCACGCGAAAAAGGAAAGACTCGCATTGTGTCTTATTCAAGTATCATGGTTCAGTTGTGCTCTAAACAGAAACATTCATTTCGAACACGCCCCTCTCTTATCAAAGAACCAACTATTGATTTGATGAAATCATTTTTACATAATCACTTGAATTAAATCTAAACGTACAAAAGTCAATTATCATGGTTCAAATGTGCTCTAAAAAGAAACATTCATTTCGAACGCGCCCTTGTCTTATAAAATAATCTACAATTGATTTTATAAGCTGAGTCTTTCTGCTTGTGCGGTGATAAAACTTCTAAAATGTATTTGTGATGTTAGGTTGTATAAAAGCGTTAACTTTAATTGGATTTTTTCGATTATCGATTTTCGATACTTATCAGATGCATTCCGCATTTATTGATCCTCATTTAATCCCAGACAACCTCGAGTCTCTTTGTTAGTACAAACAGTCCAACTTTTAAGCCAGCTACAGACCTGTCTAGTTTGTCTCTTCTGATGAGTATTTAATACATGAAACAAGTATTTTCATGGTATAACGAAAGAACGATTCCGCCATATTTGTTTGCGGCGCGTAACGTAACCACAAAAGAAATAACTGATAGTTTGGAATGGAAATAACACAGGATTTATAGAAATCAAAACATGCAAAGAATAACAAAATAAATCCAACACGTATGCATATTTTTTTGATTTTTGTTGTTGATTTTTTATATAAATATAACTGTTCGAATAAACATGAAAGAGAATGACCGTTTTTTTTTTAAGTAATCAGGTCAATGTGCACTGGTTGTCTAATCTGCAAAAGGTGCTAATTCCGAAAGCCGTTCTTAACAAGGGGTCTAGGTTAGGGTGTTTATTCCGAAAGCCGTTCTTAACATGGGGTGGTTCGAGGTTTTTATTCCGGAAGGCATTTTCTTATTTTCAACTTCCGTTAAGAACGGCTTTCGGAACAAACACCCTTTACAGGTTGGACAACCAGTACCCTTGACCCGGTAATCAATTCGAATTGTTTTTTTTCTTTTTTAATTGAACTCGGTAAAGTTTTTGAATTAGATTTACTATACTCTCATGTGGGTTGCATTTATTACTTGAAAAAAAAAAAATTCAGCTGACTCAATGTATTCAAAACTTTTCCGGAATTGGTCTAAGAGTTTTCAGTTTTCAAAAATTAATTATATCTCTTGCTAGCATGCGAGCTAGTCTGTTTATTATATAAGTAAAACCTGCAAATTTCTTCGAAAACATGTTCATTATTAATCGTTTTTCTACTTTGTCGTTTTTCGTAATTTTTGGATATGTTGCTAATTTCAAGATGACCATTTAAGTAGATACCATTGGTTTTAATTGAATTTGAATTTTCGATTTTTGATTTTCGTTCTTATAACGAAAAAGCCCCGGAAAATTCAATTCCACAAAAGGCGGCAGTGGATAGAAACAGAAATATAAATTGCAGAAGTCTAGAAGAAGCTCTCTTTTATTGACCGAAGACATAATAGACTAAGTGTAACATGGAAACAGATACTACACTTTGTATTATTTTGTTTCTATACTTTTTTCTTAACCAAAAGGCTAAGGAAGTGATTGTTACCAAGAAAGAAATCCATATTTCTCTCAGTCTCTCTTCCTATTCCACTTTTTCTTGGAAACTACTGGTCAGATATATCTGAAATTTTGTATGGACCTTTGTTATGATCAGATGCAGCGAACTAAGTATTATAGTATCCATTCGATGCACAATTATGGATAAATAGGGATTAATAGTGATTAGTAACCACAATACCACATTTACTCTAGAAGTTGGGTCAATCTGGTTGAAATTTTGTATGGAATTTTGTTCTTATAAGGTGTAGCAAGCTATAGTGCGGAACGATAAAATTATCGCTCTAGAAAAGACGACATCATTCAATTTCTGGTTAATGAAAGCCACTTTTCTTTTTTGTTGCAGACCATCTACTAGTTGGCCAGTTGTGTACAAATCTCAAGAGCAAAGGAGCCTTCTATCATGTCGAAAATGACATAATGTTCGACGAACGAGATCGGAGATGCGCCGCTGTACAGCTCATGTTTCCGGCCACAGTTATGGTCTTTGGTATGGCTTCAAGTGAGGGCCACATCATGCCACCTCACATTTTCAAAGTTGGCTTGAAAGTCAACACCAAAGTGTACCTGGATGTTCTGAAGAGTGTGATGATCCCCTGATGCAAACGCTTAGTGTGGCAGCAGGACTCGCTGACATCCCACAAGCCTAAATAGACCCAGGCTTGGCTTCAGAAGGAGTGCTATGATTTTGTGCCCTTCTCTCACTGGCCTCCCTCCTCCTCCGATCTGAACACGCTGGACTACTTCGTGTGGTCATACGTCGAGAACATCCCCAACATGACCTCCAACAACACCGATGTCAGCCGATGTCAGCCTGATCGCCGCCATCTGCCGAGTATTCACCGAGCTCCTTCCGGCACTTGTAGAAAAGGTATGCTCTCAGTTACGGACCTATATCGAGGCGATGGTTGAGGCTGAAGGTGGCTATATTGAATAGATGTCAGCTCTACTACATAATCAACTTACTTGATTTTTTCAATATAAGTTTTAAGATAAAGCTGTCGTGTTGTTTTCTTTAGGGCAACACTTTTATCGTTCCACCCTATAAGTATCATAGTATCCGTTCGGTGCACAATTAGGGATTAATAGGAATTTAAAGGGATTAGTATTTAATGCAAAACTAAGCACATATTTAACTATTATTCGACCATCGATTTTACATAAAGTACTCACTCTAAGTAAACGGTCTATAACTTTTTCCCGTTTTATAACGGGCAAAATATCTAGTATATATAAATCTATTTAAAAACATGCCATAAAGATTGAGTGATATTTACCAAAATCAGTGTGACACCATAAAGATGAATGGCAGTTAGCAAAGGGCGCATATGCTTGAAAGCAGGAACAGCAGCCATACCTGCCGACTTCACGTTGATAAAAATAAACAAGTTGCAACAATGGTTAAAATTCACTAATTGTATTGCTACTTTGATAGCCGCATGTTCTGCTTGTACGCGTCCCGTATGACTCTTCCAAACTGATAGCTGAAATGAAAGTCCTTTATTCATTATGTAAAAGAGCAAAGTCGAGATAAAACTGATGGAAGACAGATGAGGTTTATTTAACTTGATCTCTGTTCCCAATCATTGAACAGTGGAAAATAGGGAGAGCGAGAAAGAGAGAGAGAGAGAGAGAGAGAGAGAGAGAGAGAGAGAGAAAAAGAGAGAGAGAAAGAGAGAGAGACATGGAGGAGAGAGATTGATAATCATTGTTTAATCATATTTTGCCAGCCCATCTCATTTTCTCCGTGTTTCCGAACAGACTCTTTCTCTCTGATATTCTATCTATGAGCCATGTAATGTAATGTTAATTTATATTAATTCGCAGTGTAGCAATCGTCATTTTAGGTTCAGCAAGTTAACTCTGGTTGACGTTTCCTGTTATTTTCAACTAACCATTTTATATACTAGTGAGTCTACTCGCATAATATCTAACACTCTATCATGAATGTCAATGTAAAGAAATTATGGTATTTATGCCGAATACGACCAGTGCTGAAATAATAACGGTATTATTTAGAAATCCATTCTTAACATGGTGATAGAAGGTTTTAAAAAAAAATGTATTCAGTACAATTTAGCAATTTAATTTAGTAGAATTTAACAATTCTAACAATTTGATAAACAAAAGATCGTAAAATTGAATTAAACTTAAAACTCATATTTAAAACAGCGTGGTCGGTATTCTGCATAAGTACTACAATTATATATTTAATAGTATACTGTCTGAACTCCTCACACTTTATTTTTTTGGGGTGTCGCCATACACTGACACCACATCAAATAATCGAGGATGGACAAGGAGGATAGAAAAATCAGAATGAAAGACCTCCGTTAGATGAGTGTAAAAAGGACTGGAACTTTGGGGAGGCTTATTGCCACCCAAATTCCAGTGAAAACTAATGGTCGTCGCCAACGAGACATCAGTGGTAAGCGGCTGTTGGGATAACGCAAATTCATGTGCAAAGTTTATCGAAAGTGGTAGAGAGTACTGGAACTCTCGGGAGATTTGTTGTCTCTCAGACTCCAGGGAACACCACAAGTTGTTCTCAAAGAGAAATATTTGATGATGACCTGTGTTAATACTCCTAATAATTATTATTAATAATAATAATAATAATAATAATAATAATAATAATAATAATAATATTTGATGATGACCTGTGTTAATACTCCTAATAATAATAATAATAATAATAATAATAATAATAATAATAATAATAATAATAATAAGAAGAAGAAGAAGAAGAAGAAGAAGAAGAAGAAACAGTAATAAAAATAAACAGAAATAATACTTAAACAAAATAAAACAGTTATTGGCTTGGAGAAAAAGGGTAAAAAATTTGTCATATGTACAATTTT
Source organism: Euprymna scolopes (assembly GCF_053919585.1). Lineage (NCBI taxonomy): Eukaryota > Metazoa > Mollusca > Cephalopoda > Sepiida > Sepiolidae > Euprymna > Euprymna scolopes. The sequence goes on from NC_136517.1 coordinate 15,367,197, forward strand.
TTTTTTCAAAGTACGCCCACTGTCTGCTATCCGGCAGCAAGAACAGCGCCACAGTTAAATCGTTCAATATAATCTGCGAAATTCTCCAGATACCCCCCTCTTCCTGATCAAGATTTCGATGAAATTGTTTTCGGACCGAGCAGTATGAAGCCTCAACAGAAAACAAACATCCGTTTTCTACTATAAAGTATTTTCAGAGTTACGCCCCCTCCCACTCCCCTCTTTGAGGAACCGTTCTTGTGTCAACCAACGACGAAGCTAAATTTGAAGGAGTAAATTCTGCATTTCATAAAGATTAATGGGTGATCTATTTTTTTTTTCAGATGGGCGCAGCAGTCATGCATCGTTGCAATTTAGGATAATGTTTTGCTGTTAACGAGTCACGTGATACGAAAATAATGGCGGAGTTAATCGTTCGTTAGCAGAGACATCTAATCGCAAAAGGAAATTTTTTTGATCATCTATTTATCCTTCGACATTAACAAAATATTAATATTCATGACGAAAGATTGCTGGAGACTGGATAGAATAAAATCGGTGGGTGGCGGTTGATGACAAGAAGAGCATTGTAAGATCACATAGAGTACAATATGGCAAAATTAGACAGCTAACATACATAGATATATATGATTATGAACAAGTATTAACACCAGACAAGTATTGTATTAAAAGTTTTTAATTCTATACACGTATATACTTACATATATAAAAATTATGTATTTATGTTCCTACTAATTTGTTTTATTTTTGTGTATTGATATTCATATTAAAAAATTCTTTTTCAGTTAATTTAAAAAGAAAATACAGCTTTTTATATATGGGTCGTGGAATTGCATTCATCTAAAAAAGATCTAACAAATTTGCATATTCTTTAAAACATTCATTTTAATTAATCCCCTATTAGTTTTTTTCGGTTTTCTTATGGGACGATTATCTTTAATTAACAATTACGCGTAATTATATTTATGCAGATATTTTAAATGATTTATATTTGCGTAATATTTGCTCATATAGTTTATAGTAAACAAACCCCTTTCTATATACATGTATGTATGTATGTATATGTATATATATATATATATATATATATATATATATATATATATATATATATGTATGTATGTATGTATATATATATAATGTGTCAGGTCATGTCATATGCTACTGGTACCATGTAACCCAGTACTACCTGCCTCATGGTCGGGTCACCGGCGACTAAACTGGTTCCCCCACCAGACTTGTTTGGTGAAGAGGGTGGCTAGTCTCCCTGAAGGATTAAAAACAAGACATTCCAAAGAGCGAATGAACCCTTTTTCGGGGTCAACGGCCAACTAACACCGGGTGTGTTTGTGTGTATGTATGTGTGTCTTGGGGTGGAGAGGGCTACCGTAAGCTGTGGTGAAAGCAACCTTTCTAGGAGAAGCAAATCTCTGATTTAAAAAAGCATAAAGCGGGAGACCAGTACCCGCATTAAGCTGGTCTGCAGTTTAACTTGTTGTTGGCTATCTTGCTCTTGCTTGTTGCTGGATCTCAACATTATGAACCGAGAGAGAGACTTAGCTGCCATACAAAGCTAAAACCTTGTAACATCATCTGTGTATAGATACTCCCTCAGGCATTTGTCTATTAAAATGGTCCTGTGGTGATGGAAGTCATTTTTGGGCTCATGGACTTTAAGTGTCTGAGGGAGTGGCACTCGTCTGAGAAGACGTTGCAATCATTATATATATATATATATATATATATATATATATATATATATGTTTAAAATTAAAAAAAAATTTTGCTAACTCCTCTGGCAGTTTTTGGTCTACAGACATGAAATTAGTATTTACGGTATTCGAACTCATGCGAAACTTTATATTTTGGTTTTAGGCGGGGAAATCGGTGATAAAGTGTGGAAAATAAAAAATGGAATTTGCCCGGTGAAGGTCGAAAGACGACATAACGAATATGCATGTGTAACCTAATAGCTATTGGTTCGTATTTTAATTTTTGCCTTGCAGAAAACATGTCTTTATATGTCAGGCATTAAGGTGAAAGGAAA
>NC_136517.1:15371743-15411743 GCF_053919585.1 Euprymna scolopes
CCATTCAGGAAAAAAGGAGAATGCTAACAAGTCACATAGAGGGCAAATAGGCTTGGTTCAAATTTACATTCCTTTTTTTTCTTTCCGCACTTGAAGAAGTTTCTGTTGTTGTTTTTGTTGTTGTTAAATATTTGCTCAGCCTTTGTTTTTTTGCACTTTTCCGATCCAGTGTAGTATCTTTACATATAGAGGGTGCTAAAAAACTTTCCAACAACGTGTAAGATAAAAATAGATTCTCACCCCCCAAAACCGCAATTCTTCCATTTTTTTTCACAAAACATCACTCCTGGAATGTGAGGACTAAAGAACAAAATAAGGGAAGCGAGAGTTAAGCGACTGCTGAAAGTAAACCCAAGATCCACTGTCTACTCCCAGTAAATTATAACGTATATACTTTCAGATACATGGTTGATTAGCTTTGGAGGAAGAACGGTAGAAAAATATAAATAATTAACGCATAGTCCTTTCTTATACTTTGGACTTTGGTGTCTAAAGCCTGTGTTGATGAAGAGACTTTGTATCAGTAAAAGTCAATTTCGTCTCGGAAACGATCGTACAAATTACTATTGCCGATGTTGACTTATTAGAACGGATATAAATGAATATGTCATGAATTCAGTTATCTCTGAACTGTAACACACACACACACACACACACACACACACACACACACACACACACACACACACACACACACACACACACACACACACACACACACACACACACACATATATATATAAACTTTTAGTCATTCAATAAATTTTAAAAAATATGACATGAAGTGTTTAAATTTCAAATCAAAAGATTTTTATTATTCTATGTAAAACGAAGAATACATTTGAAATATTATAACTCCTTATCTTATAGGATTTCGATGTCTACCATCTCTTCAGAGGAGAAAATATTAGCAAATAGTTATAATGGTTTACACCTTATTTGCTAAAGTCAGTGAGACATGGAAAATCACAATTAAAAGTTGTTTAAGTATTTGAATGTCTGCGAGTAAGGGAAGTTAATGAAAAAGGATATAAAAATTCACACCCAAATTGCATGGTAAAATCCAAAGTGAATGTCTTTGATAGCAGTGTGGTAAAATGACAAAAAAATTTGATTTATTTGCTCTATCTTGTATATCGAGCAATTTTTATTTAGGTGGGATAGTACTTAAAGAATATTACTGCCAATAATATTTTGTAAAACTTATAATCACAGGTTCCCATACCAGTTGATTGTTAGATAATTTTATTCTGAAGTATATATATATATATATATATATATATATATATATATATATATATATATATATATATATATAGTCATTCACATACAGTCCTGTTTCGTTGTATAACAACCCATCAGTACGGCTAGACATACACCTTTTCCCAGCTGTGGATTGAACCAACAACTGTCGTCAGCTCTAACAGCAAACACACACACACACACACACACACACACACACACACACACACACACACACACACACACACACACACACACACACACACACACACACACAGAGATCATAATTTAGTAATTTAAATTTTCTGATGTGAAACTATTAAATTCCAAATCTAGCATTTTTATTATATGCAAGACAAAGAATACATTTCAATAAGTATATATCCTTAACTTATAGGTTTCGATGCTTACTCATCTCCTTAGAGAAAAACATATTAGCAAATAATCTAGATTTGAAATTTAACCGTTTCACATCCTAAAAATTTAAATTACTAAATGGTGATTTATTTGCTCTATATAACAGTAGATCTATTGCATTACATTATTCTGTATATATATATATATATATATATATATATATATATATATATATATATATATATATATATATATATGTATAAGGAATGAAAAAATACCAGCGGTGGTTGACGTTATGTTTTAAGAAAAATAGAAAAACCGAATGAAATTATTAAAAAATCAACGTTTCGTCCTTATTTCAGAGGACATCTTCAGGATAATTGAAATAATAAAAATGTAAGAAAAGAAAAAGTCATAGATCGTGCGAAAAAGACAGTTCTTGAATCCTACCCATGTCGGGAAGGACACATATGTTTGTCCTTCCCGACATGGGTAGGATTCAAGAACTGTCTTTTTCGCACGATCTATGACTTTTTCTTTTCTTACATTTTTATTATTTCAATTATCCTGAAGATGTCCTCTGAAATAAGGACGAAACGTTGATTTTTTAATAATTTCATTCGGTGTTTCTATTTTTCTTAATATATATATATATATATATATATATATATATATATATATATATATGTGTGTGTGTGTGTGTGTGTGTGTGTGTGTGTAACCCAGTACTACCTGCTTCATGGTCGGGTCACCGGCGACTAAACTGATTCCCCCACCAGACTTGTTTGGTGAGGAGGGTGGCTAGTCTCCCTGAAGGATTAAAAACAAGACCTTCCAAAGGGCGAATGAACCCTTTTTCGGGGTCAACGGCCAACTAACACCGTGTGTGTTCGTGTGTATGTATGTGTGTGTTGGGGTGGAGAGGGCTCCCGTAAGCCGTGATGAAGGCAACCTTTCTAAGAGAAGCAAATCTCTGATTAAAAAAAAAAAACATAAAGCGGGAGACCAGTACCCGCATTGAGCTGGTCTGCAGTTTAACTTGTTGCTGGCTATCTTGCTCTTGCTTGTTGCTGGATCTCAACATTTTGAACTGAGAGAGAGACTTAGCTGTCGTACAAAGCTAAGACTCTTTAACATCATCTGTGTATAGATACTCCCTCAGGCATTTGTCTATTAAAATGGTCCTGAGGCGATGAAAGTCATTTTTGGGCTCATGGACTTTAAGTGTCTGAGGGAGTGGCACTCGTCTGACAAGACGTTGCAATTATCATATGGTGAGACAGTAAAAAAAAGCATTTATTTAGTTATCATGTATACGTACAACTATATGAAACAAGACAATTATATTAATGACAATTAAATGTTATTTATCAGCGCAAGTGCTTAAACTGCTTTTTGTTTACACAGCGTTGAAAGTTTGCTTCTTACGTTTCAACAAACAGTCTTTACTTTTGGTTCGCTCTGTATTTAATCCTGAACCTTTTCGTTATTTTCAGTTCCTAAAGAGTCTGGGGTGAGGGTATTTATATTTCTTCCGCCGCGAGGAATATAACATAAGGGTCGTAAAGTTGGATTAACAAGTCAGCGTCCCAGAAGAGAACTCTGCCCCATCAGAGGCCCCTCAGGCGATTAGCAATAAGGTCACCTCTTCTCACAGTCGACGAAAGGTACTTCATACCTATATTGAAACCGACCTGCGGCCACATGTGTCACCTAAATGCAATTGTTGTGTTCGTTTGTTAAGCATCATTCATGATGATTTTGTTGGCATTCGTTTCTCCGATATCTTTCTGTATAAAATTCTTTATAGAAGGATATTGGGTACTTAGGAGAGGGACCACATGAAGTGAAAGTGTTTCTGTGAAACAAATTGGGTTCGAATTTGGCGCATGCTGTCAGCTCGTGTCATTAACCACTGAGCCACTGTCACCTTCCTATTGTTGTTGTTGTTGTTGTTGAGGAGGAGGAGAAGAAGAAGAAGAAGAAAAAGAAGAAGAAGAAGAGGAGGAGGAGGAGGAGGAGGAGGAGGAGGAGAAAAACATCATTCATTTATTTCAAATGGATCAAATGACTTTTCTTATTTTAAAATTCCATTTTCACCACAAACAAGGCACAATGCGACTTTATGGTATGGAGCTTCTATCGGGGGCATAAGTTGCAGGGATACTATGTAGGGAGTTGAGCAGTAAGATGTCCGTCTACATTACACATGAACTTCTGCATGTCAGTACAGTTGGGAAAGTAGGTATGTATGGTCGGATTTTGCTGCTTGTCGGGTTTGTCGGGGTATTTAGGTCGAAAGCGTACAAGGACTTATAGTTCGTCGGAGAATTCACCATTAAAATACTTGTAGAACAGCTATTTCGTCGATGGGACAGAGGTTGAAGCTTTGATGACAGTTTAGGACCTATCAGGTTGGCGACTCTCTTTTGAACCCTGTCTAGGAGTGAGAGACAAGCAGCAGATGCACCAGCCTAAATATGACAACAATATTCTATACATAAGCGATTGGTGGCCTTGTAGATGCATAGGATACTCTCAGGCGTAAGTAAATTCCTAGCACGGTAGAAAGATCCCAACTTTTTCGCAGCGGCCTTGGCAATGCTCTCAATATACCTGTTCCATCTCATGTTCTCTGTGAACATTAAGTCGAGGAGTTTGAAAGAAGTATTTCAGGTAATGTATCTTTAGTCATAGCTATTGGTGGTAGAGAAGGTTTCTTGTAATTATTGAAGGAAACAAGCTTAGTCTTGGCAACATTGAATGTGACCATCCATTTTTGTCCCTCATTCCACTACAGCTTGGAAGCCATCTTCTAGTGTCTTTGCAATTTCCTTAGATATGTGTTCATTTGTTTCCCCCTCGTACCATCAGCAAATATACCCATCTCAGAAACAATTTTATCAGGGAGGTCATTTATGAATATTATGAATAATAAAGGTCCAATGATAGACCCCCTGATGTACACCCTCATTTATATCATATTGTTTAGATGTACGACCGTCGAGGACAACCTGGATTATTCTCTTTTCGTTTCCCCGGTGTCTTTCTAGCTTGAATTCTTACAAGAAAGACATCGGGTACTTACAAAAAGGAAGCACGTGCAGATTGCCATCGTCCCTTAGTGAAAGTGTTTATGTGGAAGGAACTGGATTCAAACTCGGCACACCCAGGTTTCTAGACTTTGTCGTTAAGCACTGGGTTGTCGTCACCTCCGCCGATTTTGGATGAGTGCGTGGGAACAAGGGTAAATACTGAGGTAAATATGTTCCTTCGCAGGAAATTATTTCAAACGCATCTTTTTTCTATATATACTAATAGTTCACCACTTAACAGGGCCAAAGACTATTCGAGGATAAACATTATTGAGGTTTACAGTTGAATGATGGAACAGTACTAGAAACAGATTGATTATCATTCAGAGGACCACTCGACAGATATTTGTTAGCATTTATCTTTAACAACGCTGTTTTTTTTGTTTTTTTTTACATGCGGGTCACCACTTATCAAGGCCCGAAGGCCATTTAGGGATAAGGGTTATTGCGTGTACAGTAATCAATGAGATAGTATTGTAGTAATCATTAGTATTTGGAGTTTTGATAGTGTCTTACTTAAGGGAGCGGTTTGTCAGGAGTTTGGTTATGTTGGACTTAAAGACGTCCAAGTTGTAGTCAGGTGGGAAACAGGAAAGCGGCAGAGAGTTCCACTGGCCTGCAGTTCTAAGAAAGAAGCTTTGCTCATGGAATCTACGTTTGGATTTAGGCACAGATAAAGAGTGGGGAAATTTATTGACAGTAGTTTCAACCAGACGGGTGTTTCTCGTGAAAGATTGGCGAGGGGGGGGGACGAGAGATTGGAGCTCAGAGGAGCACTTGCTATAGAAATAACGATAAAACAAAGACAGGCTCGCAACGTCTCTTCTGTGGGAGAGAAATTGCAGGGAAGAGAAAAGGGCATCCCCCACTAAACCACGAAGTCTATTTTGTACTCTGTCAAGGCAGGATAGGTTGTTTTTAGCAGCTCCTGCCCAGATGTGACAGCAGTACTCTATCCTTGGACGTACTTGGCTTTTATACAGATAGAGAATTGCCTCAGTAGTGAGATATCTTCTGGAGCGGTAGAAGGATCCCACCATTTTCCAAGCGTCCCTGGCAACAGATTAGATGTACGTGTTCCATTTCAGATTAGAAGTAAAGGTCAAACCCAGAAGCTTGTCAAAACATGGAGCCTCTCCAAGACGAGAGCCATCCATTTCAATTGATGCCAGATGGGGATCAGAGCGTTGATGATGTAAAGATAGAAGCTTGGTTTTGGATGCATTAAAAGTGACCAGCCACCTCTTCCGCCATTGTACCACGTGCTCAAGATCAGAGGAGAGAGAATTAGAGAGAACTTTTGTCATTTACGGCCTTTGATGTGTTGCCATAGATGGTCGTGTCATCAGCATAGATGTCAACGAATGATTTAAGTATGTGTTTAGGGAGATCATTGATATAGATCAGGAAGAGAGTTGGGCCCAGGATGGACCCCTGGGGGACTCCAGCATTAATACTGTAGGCCTCTGATTTCTGCCCATCAACCACTACTCTTATGAACCTATCAGAGAGAAATGATTTAATGATTGAGAAAACATTTCCAGTAATACCGTAGCTGGAAATCTTGTGAAGTAGGCCCTTATGCCATACCTTATGGAAGGCCTTCGATATGTCAAGAGCAATTGCTCAGGAAAGGAAACCTTTGTCAAGAGATTCACTAATCCTATGTGATATAACCGTTAGCAAATCTGCTGTATATCTTGCAGAGCGGAAACCATATTGCATGTCACTAAGAAGGTTGTTTCTGTTGAGGTGGTTGACTACTTCTTTATTTAATATGTATTCCAACAATTTACTCATGACACACAGGAGACTTATTGGTCTGTACTGAAGGAGATGACTTTTCACCTGAATTCTTAAATACAGGGCATACTGATGAGGTTGTCTAGGGTGCTGGAACGCTTAAACAGTTTTGTATGGGGACAAGTTCTGGTTGGAGCTTTTTCAGCACTATAACTGGAATACCGTCAGAGCCAGTTGCTTAACTGGAATCAAGGTTCTTGATTAGCTTGGCGACATCACACACAGATATTTGTATGTTGCATAGCGTGTTGTCTGTTATAGGAGGAAATACAGGGAGCTGATGGTCATTGTCGAATAGGGTAGAATTAGCTGCAAAGTTCTTGGTAAATAGTCTGGCCTTGTCTGATGCTGACAAGATGACCTCAGGTCCATTGATGATAGTTGGGATAGAACGCACGCTTCTGTTCAAGATCCTGTTTGCTATTTGTCCAGAACTGGTGGGAACCAAGCCGCTCCTCAGCTACTTTGGATTTAACAGACTGAGCATATAGCTCTCTTGCATGTTTTATTACTCTTTTAGAGTGGTTGCTAGCAGTCCTGAAACCAGCTTTAGTTTCAGTACATTTATTACGTTGGTAGCTATGGAAAAAGTGATTTCTGTGCGCGATGGCAGCAGCACATTCAGGGGAGAACCATGGCTGGCTATTAGGTTTTTGTTGGAGTTTTTTGGATGGTATGAATCGGTCTATGCCTACAATTAGCCATTCGGTCAGGTCTGATACTATAGATGACACATCCTTTTTAAACATTGAATGCAGAGGTAGGTCAGATATGAATGTACGGAAGCTATCCCAGTCAGCCATAGAGTATCGATATATAGTACGGTGGAGAGGTACGTCTGAAGACTTATTACATTTCATTTTATCTTAACTGCTACAACCGAGTGGTCAGCGGATCCCAGAGGAGATAGAACGGAATATGAACACAGCTCAGGGGAAGTTGTGAGGAAAAGGTCTAGAAGGCTTGCATATTGACCGGGTGTATCGGGCACACCGGTGGGTTCGTGAACAATCTGAGTGAGGTCATGACAAAACTTCCCATCGTCATCGGTTTTATTTGAGTTGCTCAGCCATTCCACATTATGGACATTGAAGTCACCGCAAATGTGAATGTTAGCCGAAGGATTAGCAGACAGGATGTGGTCAATTTTCTCAGATATGCTCTTAAAAATAGTAACCCCACTGTTGTGGGGGCGATAGATATAAATGTAGTGGTGTAAGCTGGTGCAACCCGGAAGCACATATAAGGTAAATTAGGGTCTTCTCTGGAGATATCCCTACCACATGGAAAGCCATCTTTGATGTAGGCACATATTCCATGCCCATGGCGATCTTGGGGGCCAGATTTAGATGTTAAGTTGGAGTATCCTTTAATTATGAATTCGTCTAGAGAAGTGGTTGGCCCTATACCAGTTTCACTTAGAAAGAATATGCCCGGTTTCATCTCCTGTAATTGTGTTTCACCCTCTGGAAGGTTTGAACGTAGACCCCTGATGTTGGAGAAAGAGACCTGGTAGTAGGAGTCTGTTGGAGGATGGGGTTCTAGGTTTATTCGGTATCGATTTACTTATATTGGATGGGAATCAATGTCTACACTAAAAAAATACTTGGTGATTGTTCTGGGTGGCGATGGGTATTATGAGGAGGAGGAGGAGGAGGAGGAGGAGGAGGAAATCTATACATAGGTTGTTGTAATCCGAAAGTGGATACTTCAGAACTGTTCATATTCATAGAAGTTTCGTATGATTTTATGTACACACAGGAAGGAATTTTCTTTGCAGTGTTGGTAGAGAGACGAGTTCTTACTGTGAAGGTTTTACTGGAGAAAAGGGAAAGATTTGCCTCATTAAACCTATCCCTTCTGAAATTTCGCATCCCTCTTACTTTCATCCATTATTGACTTGATAACTTTACTCCTTATCTTTTAAATCTAGTCTTTCTCGCTCTCTCTCAAACACACACACACCCACACACCCACACACACACACAACCACCCACCCACCCACACACACACACATACTCTTTCTCTCTCTCTCTCTCTCTCTCTCTCTCTCTCTCTATATATATATATATATATATATATATATATATATATATATATATATATATTGTAAACAATTCAAATGCCACAAGTATATTCAAATCACTTGCATATCATTTTTATTTGATATATGGTACGTCTTAAACGTGTTTCCTAGAATGGTATACCAAAGAACTCATCAGAGATTCATATAAATTCATAATTTATTTTTTAGAAAAGGATCAAAGGTAGAAGAAGAAACGGAATTCTTTTAAAGTCATAAGATTAAAAAAAAAACAAACAAAAAAACAAAACCAAAACAAAAATCCCCCCAAAACTTACTAATTATAGGTTACAAGAGGAACCCACTTCAGAAAAAAAAAAAAAAAAAAAATATATATATATATATATATATATATATATATATATATATATATATTATACAGGTGCGTGTATGTGTGTGTGTACGATGATGTGGGCGTCCTTAGAAAACGTGTATAGATTTCCTCCTCCTCCTCCTCCTCCCCCTCCTCCTCGTCATAATACCCATCGCCACCCAGAACAATCACCAAGTATTTTTTTTTTAGTGTAGACATTGATTCCCATCCAATATAAGTAAATCGATACCAACTAATTACATAAACTGCCGGGCAGCTTGACATTGAACACAGTCGGCAGGATACGAAATCGACTTGGCAATCAGCCTTTGTATTTCTTCTCTCCCCCTTCCCTCTCTTTCTCTTCTTCTCTCTTGCTTTGCACATTTGCATATAAACTAGCAGAGTTACTCGCCGTAGAATCGGGATGAATCCGTGTATCCTTCTGCGCACAATCCAGGACTCATATTACCCTTTTTATTTTATTACTTTTTATGAACTCTTGTTTGCTTATAACAATGAATCAAATATTTCTGACGATCTACGTCTTCATAATTATGCAGTCGGGTATAAAAGAAGTGAATTGTCGACGGTAGTCGAGGGCGAACTGAAGGCTTCCTTTTCATTAGGTACCATACCTAGGTATAAGCCATTGTTTTCTCTGCATTACCCCACTTCAGCTTGATTCTAATCATAAAATGATTTTTTTAAAAATTAATCTTCACCCCAAACAAAACACAGCGACACTTTGAAGTTGGGGGCTACTATCAGGGACATAAGTTGCAAGGGTATTATGAAGGGAGATGAGTAGCAAGATGTTTGTCTACATTACACTTGAACTTCTGCATGTCAGTACAATTGGGAAAGCAGTATCCCGGAAGTTATGGGGAAAAACTGTTGAAGTAAAAATCTTGCTTACACCTAAGGAATTCTACTGTGAAGGGGTGGGACTTAGTTGCTTGTCGGGTTTGTCGGGGGAAGTCACGTCGAGGAGGTACAAGTGCTTGTAGTTCATCAGAGCATTCACCATTAAAGTATTTGTAGAACAGGCAGAGAGATGCAACAGTTCGTCCATGGGACAGAGGCTGAAGCCTAGATGACAGTTCAAGACCCATCAGGTTGGAGACTCTATTTTGAACCCTGTCAAGGAGTGAAAGACAATCCACAGATGCACCAGCCCCAATGTGGCAACACTACTCTATACATGGGCGAATGGCGGCCTTATAGAGGTGTAGGATACTTTCAGGCGTAAGTAGTTTTCTAGCACGGTAGAGAGATCCCACCTTCTTTGCAGCAGCCTTGGCAATGCTCTCAATGTATCTATTCCAGTTCATGTTCCCTGTAAACGTTAGGCCGAGGAGTTTAAAGGAAGTACTTTCAGGTAATGTGTTCTTGACCATTGCTGTTGGTGGTAGAGAAAGTTTGTAATTATTAAAGGAAAAAAAATTAGTATTGACAGCATTGAATGTGACCATCCATTTTTGCCTCCATTCCACTACAGATTGGAAGTCATCCTCTAGTGTTTCTGCCATTTCCTTGGATATGTGTTCATTTGTTTTCCCCTCGTGCCTGTTATAGAGCATGGTATCATCAGCAAATACACCCATCTCCGAAACAATTTTATCAGGGAGGTCATTTATAAATATCAGAGATAAAAACGGTTCAAGGATAGACCCCTAAGGTATTCCCGCATTTATATCATATTGTTTAGATGTACTACCGTCGAAGACAACCTGGATTTTTCTCTCACTTTAGAATGATTTAATTACATTATGTATTCTTCCAGTCAAAAGCCTTAGATATATCGAGGGCTGTTCAGTGAACGGTATATACGTTCGGAGATTTTAGTTAAGATATGTACTGTGGAATGGGGTTTCCTAAAGCCATATTGTTTGTCGGTCAGGAGTTTAGCAACTATTAGGTGTTGGACTAGGGCTTGATTAATTAAGGACTCAAATATTTTGGCGAAATGTGGGAGGAGGCTAATGGAGCGATAATTTAATGGCTCAGTTCTTTCACTAGAAGTCTTGTAGACTGGTACCACAGAAGCGGTTTGCAGCAGTCGGGAAAGCAAGATTCATTAAAGCATTTATTGTAAAGCTTGGAGAGAACTGGAGCAACCTCAGCGGAGTATTTTTTTAATAGCACAGCCGGGATGAGATCAAGTCCACGCGCTTTTGAGGTGTCTAGGTTATTTATGATATCATGTACCTGAGAAGGGGTGATTTCCAAATCGTTTTGTGTGGCGTCTGTCTCAAATGAAAGTCGGGGAGAGAGTGGTGTGCTGGTGTGGTGTTTGAGGCAAACTGACTGGCAAGCTGATTAACCTTGTCGGTTGCCGTGCAAACACCTTATGATTGTTTGATGGTGGGGGAATCGTTGACTGCCTATTATTTACTACACTGTTGTAGATTTTCCAAAAATCACGAGTCCTAATTTCTTTGCTTTGATGCGTTTTCTGGTGGTTTCAGTGTATTCTGTATTTGCTGCCGCTATTTCTCTCTTACAATTACTTCTAGTATCTATATACTTCTGTCTGTTGGAACCGGACTTTTGTCGGTTGAATCTGCGGTACGCATGCTGCCTTTGAGCATTGGCAGCTGTACAAGCAGGAGATAGAATTTCTGTGTGGGAACATGTGCTTCAATTGCAGTTTTGAACCATTCAGTGGGCTCTTTTGCGCACTGTTCCGCTGGAAGAGAAAGGCTGTTTCGCCATGGGGCATCTCTGATGAGTTCCCTGACGGCTTCCCAGTCAGCCTTTTTGTAATACTTCGTTTTTTTGAGCTGTTGTTCTTCAGTTTTAGGGCGAGAATTTAGGCTGATTTCTACCATTATCACAGCGTGATCCGTATTCCCGAGTGGGGTGTGGGCATTTGTTGTACAATCATCGGGAACTGTGGTCAGAAATAGATCGAGAAGTGAGGCATGTTGATCTTGCTGGTCTGGGAAACGTGTCGGAAATGTATCTGTCTGACATAGGGAATTGGATATAGAGAAGCTATGTGTTGTGCTACCAGGTACGTCTGTGTAATTAAAGAATCTAAGCCAGTTACTGTGTTGGACATTGAAGCCACTAAATACATGTACTTGTGCGCTAGTATCAAAGAAGAATGCTATATCTATGCTGTCAGAGACTTTGTTTATTAGGGTACAATCCTGGGTTGAGGAAGAGCGGTAAAGAAAATACAAGTAGCTAATATTATGTTGCATGTTTAGTCTGAAGCACATAAAGGTCTGGTCGTCTGTTCTAGTTTTGTTTCTCTAGACAGGGGGAGAGTGTTACGAAGATAGACTCCAAGCCCATGCATATGTCTGTCCGAGTCTTTACGGCAGAGTGGGAAATAACCAGGCATGTTAAAGTGGTTAGAGGCAATTGAGGAGTGTAGGTTAGTTTCACTTAATGCTAAGATATCCGGGGTGCTTACAAGAAGAAATTATTCAACATCATCTTAGTTAGTTCTTCGTAAATGCAAGCCTCAAGGGAGGAGGCAGGTTGGTTTTCTTCGAATTTGGTCCTGGTTTAAACGTAATTTGTTTAAATGTAATTGCTTAGTGATCAGTAAGTGATATATATATATATATATATATATATATATATATATATATATATATATATATATATATATATATATATATGTGTGTGTGTGTGTGTGTGTGTGTGTGTGTGTGTGTGTGTGTGTGTGTGTATGCGTTTTATTTTTATTACCGTATCTTTCTGTTAAGTTACATTATTGTTTCGGCTACACGGCCGTTTTTTTTTGGCCGTCTGTAGCATCCTCAGGCTTTTACAGAATCCTGTTCTGTAAAAGTCTGAGGACGCTACAGACGACAAAAAAAAAAAAAAAAAAAAACGGCCGTGTAGCCGAAACAATAATGTAACTTAACATAAAGATACGGTAATAAAAAATAAAACGCATATTTGCTCTACAACAGTATTGAGCACTTTCTTCGGTTTTTTATTAATTACCATCTCCACTAAATATATATATATATATATATATATATATATATATATATATATATATATATATATATATATATATATATGTGTGTGTGTGTGTGTGTGTGTTTGTGTGTGTGTGTGTAAAGAGAGAGAGAGAGAGAGAGAGAGAGAGAGAGAGACATTAAATACTATTTTTAAACCTCTTTGCTATGACTAAACCGTCGATTGAACACTGGACCTCCCAGCCAATTAGCACTTATACGCATTACGCATAATGGTGTTTATGAAAATAATTTGGGGGTAAATTCACGGTATTTATCTCGAGGCTCTTCGGAAACAAAATAAAATTCCACTCTTAATTTTTGTGTTTTTAACACCTCCACTAATTAGTTCCGTTAATTAGGCTCAATTGGTAAAGACGATTCCGTTGTATTTTTGAATCATATTAAAGTACGGAAATATTTGGCGGGCAATCGATCTGTTCTCCAACCTTTGTGTAGATTCGAGTTCTTTTTTGCATTGTTCATTTTATACGCACACACACACACACACACACACACACACACACACACACACACACACACACACACACGCATACACAGACATATGCACACGCACATACACACAGAGCTGGAGAGACTGAAAAGTCAGATATAGCTGACCATATCTGGAAGGAAAATGGTAACCATCTACCATTATGGGACGAAGTAAAAATTATAGACAGAGAGGGACGGTGGAGAGTAAGACGACTAAAAGAAGCAGCACATATGCTGGGGAATAACCAACTGCTAAGTAGACCTAGTATAGAAGAAGTCCCCCCCTCGGGGGTCTGGGCATGAATTTCAAAGACCATTGCCCTTGTGGCAATCAGTTATTGGTCAATGTAGGGGAAACCTTTCATACCAATTGTCACTATCCAGCTCTCCTACTCCTTCGGGAGTTGGTCCCCCCCCCACTGTCCACATTAAAAAACGGCATTGTACCTAATTTGCTCAGTGGGGAAGCAAATAAATCCAGCAAACCTAGTATAGAAATTAATACGACGTTGGAACCATTAATTATAAACAATAGATTATACAAGTAATAAGTGCAAAACATTAATATACATATAGATAGAGAGATAAATATACGTTAATATATATTAATAATTAATATATATTAATGATTAATATATAGTAATAATTAATATATATATCAATAATTAATATATATTAATGATTAATATATAGTAATAATTGATATATAGTAATAATTAATATATAGTAATAATTAGCAATAAATAGTGATATTAACAACAAGAAATAAAAATGGGTTTAACGCTCCTAAAATGCAAGGACTCGTGGCTCAGTGGTTAGAGTACCTGGAAAAATCAAGTGTATTCTCTTGAAGGTTCAATCCTCAGTGTGGGCGAATTACTTAGGGTGGCTGACGGAACAAGAAAAGTAAATAAAGAGTTCCCGAGTTCGACGAACTGCAAGTCATTGTATCCCCTCGACATAAATTCCCCGACAAACCCGACAAGCAGCAAAATCCCACCCTATACAGATGCCAGAAAGCCTCATATTCTAATAGTTTTCTTTTCATAGGACTGCTCGAATTCGGAATTCCCTCCCGGGTTCCTGCTTCCCCGACTGTACTGACATGAAGACGTTCAAGTGTAATGTAAATAGACATCTTGCTGCTTAACTCCCTACATAGTATACCTAAAATTTATGTCCCAGATAGTAGCTCTCTGATCAAAGTCGTGAAAATGCAATAAAAAAAAAACACAAACAAAACAAAACAATAAAAAATACTACAGCATGGTCGTTTTCAAGTATAATGCTAACAAATTCTTGTTAAGCCGTCCTCTTAAATAATCTGATTGCTGACTAGTTACCGATCTCCACATTGTTGTTTAACTGCCTCCTTGTAATTTATCTAACTCTTATCCTCGAGTGGCCTGTAGACCGTGATAAGGGGTGACTTGTTAACACATAAAAACGTAATAAAACTAATTGTAAAATAGAAAATTAGAATATTTCATGATAGATAATAAGAAATATCAACGCAAGCATCAATACTATTTAACTTATAGCGAGAGGATAAAAAGAGATAACGAAAGACAGAGGATTTCGAGAGCGGTGTCGGAACGTGAAAAGAAAAGGTCATAAGAATCCGTAAAAAGACTGATCTATCTATCTATTTATCTCTCTCTCTCTCTCTCTCTCTCTCTCTCTCTCTCTCTCTATATATATATATATATATATATATATATATATATATATATATATATATATATATATATATATATATATATATATCTGTTCATCTATTTGTCTATCTATCAATCTATGCATGTATGCATGTATGTATCTATCTATCTATCCATGCATTTTTTTTTCACATCTTTTTCCTCTGGTGTGTTACGGGTTCGAGCCTACTTACTACTCCTATTTTTTTTGTTTTAATTTTTTTGCGCTCGCAATTTTTTTTTTTTTTTTTTTTTTTTTTTTCAACCAACATCGTTGGAAACACCCCCACTTACTTTTCCGCCTTCGCGTCACGGGTTCGAGCCTGCCTCTTGCAACTTTTATTTATTTATTTTTTTGCTGCTCAACACAAATCTTCAAATACCCAGGGAACGCCGGGCACTCAGGCTAGTCAACAATAAAGCAAAGGAAAGATTGTCTTCTTCGGTCAAGAAGTGACGATAACCACTTATCTATCATTCCATGCATCTATCTATCCATCTATGAAGTCCATAAACGAGTAGCTTACTCTGAGAGAAACCTATATGCTATCCCATGCCCTTAAAAAAAAATACTGACCTATGTATGTATGTATGTATGTATGTATGTATCTATCTATCTATCTATCTATCTATCTATCTATCTATAGACTGTCTCTCTGTCTGTCTATCAGTCTCCCTGCCTATGTATGTATGTATGTATGTATGTATGTATGTATGTATGTATGCATGTGTGTATATATGCATCTATCTATAGACTGTCTCTCTATCTGTCTATCAGTCTCCCTACCTATGTATGTATGTATGTATGTATGTATGTATGTATGTAGGTATGCATCTATCTATCTATCTATCTATCTATCTATCTATCTATCTATGAAATCCACGAACGAGCAACCTACGCAGAGAGAAACATATGTCCATATCATTCGATTATTATTAGCCTGCCACAGCGAACGCGACATCTAACTGCACATTACACGCATCAATCAACATTTGGGACAGTCGCTCTTCACGTCGTTCGACGCGCTCCACGTAATCCATGCACAGGCTCGTATCTGTCGGTCACAGCTTAAAACAAAAGTAAACGAAAAAAAAAAAAAAAAAAAGAAAGAAAACCTACGCCGTTGAAATTATGGGCGTTTTTTTATAATTTATTTTTTTTATTATATATGTATATAATAGCAAGCAATCCGGCATTGCTGGGTCGTAATATACGCTTAAATATGATTTTTTGAGTAGTGCAGATTTCGTATTTATTATTATACTAGCCTGGGTGCGCGGCGTTGCCCGGGTGTTAGGAGGTGTGTGTTGAGAGAAAAAAGTGGTAGTAGGCAAGCAGGCTCGAACTCGAACCGCAAAGAAGGAAAAGAACAACAAAAAAATCGTGATGTCTTTGCCGTTGCGTCCATCGCCAAACCAGAAGTGGCGTATGTTTAAATTAAGGTTAATTAATCGAAAAGAGAGGATGACTTTAGAAAATATCGGTAAAATAAAGCGACCCCTCCTTGTAGAAAAGTGCCCAGACAGATGAGATTTAGATTATAGATTATATTGAACCCAATATATAGTAATGATTTAAAAAAAAAAAAAAAATGACTAGTGCGCCACCTCCAAGATTCGAAATCACAACGTTTAGATTACGTTTTACTTTGACGTTAATGCCAGAGCTATGAAGACATGCTTGCTGCAAGCCTAAAAATTAAAACATGAACTAATAGCTATTACGTTGCGCATGCATATTCGTAATGCCGTTGTTCGATCTTCTGGCAAATTTCATTTGTTTTAATTTTCACACGGTTGCATCGATTTTCCCCGATTACAACCCAAATATAAAGTTGCTCATGCGTTCGATTACCCTATATCTTAAGTTTCATGTCTGTAGATAAAAACTGATGTATAAGTTTGGTAGGCAAAACTTTAAAACAAGTATATATACGTATACATAAATATATATAGAACGAGGTTTGTGTTCATTATAAGCTTTTTACGCAAATATTACGCAAGTATAACTCATGTAGAATATCTGTATGAATATAATTACACGTAATAGTTAACTAAAGATGATAATCCCATAAGAAAACCGAAAAAAAACCCCTAATAGGGAATAAATTAAAACGAATGTTTTAAAGAATATGCAAATTAGCTAAATCTTTTGCAGATGAATTCATCCTGCTGGAAGTGCCATTCTTTATTCCTAAACATCTCTTTGGAACGTGGCATAGCGTATTCGCGTAACAAGTTGATATAATTTAAAGAATATACATTTTATTGGGACACCCTATATATATATATATATATATATATATATATATATATATATATATATATATATATATATATATATATATATATATATTTTAATTACATTTTCACCCCAAACAAGGCACATTGCCACTGTGGTGTAGGGGCTACTATCAGGGGGCAGCAACTACTGGGGCACTATGTTGGGATTTGGGCAGCAAGATGTCGGTTCACGTTACACTTGAACTTCTGCATGTCAGTACAGTTGTGGAAGCAGGGACCTGGAATGGAATTCCAGAGTCTAGCGGTTCTGGGGAAGAAACTACTGGAATAGAAAGATCTTTTACATCTAGCGATATCTACTGTGTGGGGGTGGGATTTAGCTGCCTGTCGGGTTTGTCGATGGTGTCTACGTCGTGGGGGCACAAGTGTCTGCAGTTAGTCAGAGCATTCACTTTAAAATACTTGTAGAACAGGCAGAGGGATGCAACGTTTCGTCGATGGGACAGAGGCTGAAGCTTAGATGCTAGTTCAGGACCTATCAGATTGGTGACTCTCTTTTGAACCTTGTCTAGGAGCGAGAGACTAGCAGCAGATGCACCAGCCCAAATGTAACAGCAATACTCCATACATGGGCGAATGATGGCATTATAGAGGTACAGGATACTTTCAGGTGTCAGTAGTTTTCTAGCACGGTAGAGAGAGCCTACCTTCTTTACAGCGGCCCTGGCAATGTTTTCAATAGGTGTGAAAATGTACAATTTTTGCGAATATATTCTACTTTTTGTGTTTCATCTAGTTATGTGTCCTTATTTGAGGAGGGTGTGGAATGCGGAGTTGATCTTTAGCTACCATTGCTCCCAGATCACATTTTGTCCGGAATGGTAATAATTTTTAGGGCATCTGGTACTACTAGATCAGGTTGTCTAAAAATACTTGCTGTCTAACAAAAAATTATAAAACCAACCAAACATCGATGCTTCTGTTTTGTTTTTTCCTTTCCCTTTATAAAACACAAAGTCACAAACTAAAACAATTTACTACAAAACAACCAAACTAAACCCCATGAATAAATATTTGAAGTTATAAATAATTTGAAGCATAAAAAAACACATTTTTTCAAAATTACTGGATTCGGCGTTAAAATAATTAAAAAAAAAATGGTTGATGTGCCGTAAAACAAAAACAACCAATGTTCCAAAAATTCACCGCGAGGGTCGCTCAAAAAGTAAAGTCTTTTATTTTTTAAACGATAAAAGTTGAAGAGCTACGAAAACGAGAGTGATAGTATTAAAATGATCGACCTTTTGTGCTCCAGAAAGAGAGAGAGAGAGAGAGAGAGAGAGAGAGAGAGAGAGAGAGAGAGAGAGACAACGAGTAGCATCATCGTAGCCGTGCTAATCTTATTTGGTTAAGCAAGTATACACGGAGATAGATAGATAGATAGAGAGAGAGAGAGAGAGAGAGAGAGAGAGAGAGAGAGAGAGAGAGAGAGAGAGAGAGAGAGAGAGAGAGAGAGTGTCAGCGTCTTCATTATCGTAGCCGTTCTAAACTTTTGTACTCATTTTATTTAGTTCGCAAAATCATTCACTACTCCTGATACGTTTTAAAGGCCTTATTTCGAAGGCCTGAAGCGTCATCAGTTCACAGCCGGCCAGGCGACCAAATTGTTTGATTTTTCTTTTCCTCTTAGCGTTACACGTTCGAGTCTGACTACTGCGGGTATTTTTTTTTTGCGCTCAAAATATACACGATGCTATTTTCAATTTTTATAGGGGCTTGCTTAATTAAAAAAATATTCTGAGGGCTCACACAGGTAATAACTTATATTATAATACCTTATATTAAATGTTTTGTTTTATTTTTAAACGCAAATAGGTCACAAAGAAAAATAAAATTGTATTTAGCTTTTATGTATATATATTGAAAAAATCTGTGTATTTTAAAAATTTATAACTAATGTAAAATGTTTTTTTATTTTTAAAAGCAAATAGGTCACAAACCTAAATAACTTGTTTTTGCCTAAATTCCGACAATTGACTTTTCTTATAGATTGTAAAATGTCTGTGAACAATATTTCTTTCAAAATGATAAAAAATTCTGTTTTTGTTGTCTAAAATTAAAATTTAAAAAGGTTTATATTGTTTCAAATCATAAAGTATTCTATTTATATTGTTTATAATATTAAAAAAATTCTGTATATATTGTTTAAAATAAATAATAATTGTTTATTATTTAAAGAAAACGTTCTATTTATAGTGTTTCTTTTTTTTTTCAATACCGTTTACGCGTTTACATGGTAACGTATATATGACTACAGGAGTTTCCTTTTAAGGAATAAAAGGTTCGAGCGTATTTTGCCACACTCCAGTGTCGCTAACATAAATACCATATCATGAACTATACCCTGCCCGCCACTGCTACCACCAAATTTTTTGTTCGTTCATAGGATTTATGTGTGGAAATCCTTACAACGATTATCCAAGTTACATTTCGAGCAATTTTTTGATACCCCCCCCCCACTCACAAAATGTCGTGTCTATTCCCAAAGCTGTTCTTAACATAGGGAGGTTGGGGTGCCCATTTCGAAAGCCGTTCTTAACATGAGGAGGTTGGTGGTTGGACAACAACAACAACAACAACAACAACAACAACAACAACAACAACAACAACAACAGCAGCCGTACTTTAATTTTTTACACAGATAGGGGCATGTTACCACCGAGCAACGCCGGTTAATAGGCCCTGCTAGCATATATATATATATATATATATATATATATATATATATATATATATATATATATATATATATATATATATATATATATACTCTAATGAGTCGTAGACGACGAAGCACGAGTCAGTGGATAATTATATTTTAAAAAATAATATATATACCGCTCCCCATGTGGGGGTACCAAATTGGTTAAAGGGAAAATTATTCCCAACTCGCATTTAGGTAAATATGCACTTTCGTAAATAATTGAATTCATTCAAAACGTATCGCAAAAAAACAAAAACAAATAACACACACACACACACACGCGCACACACACACACACACACACACACACACACACACACACACACACACACATATATATATATATATATATATATATATATATATATATATATATATATATATATATATATCAATCAATCAATCAATGTACAAAGGCAGTGGTAGATAGGATACAAAATCAGGAAAACACGAGCACCGCCCAGAATCACAGCTGTCTTATACAAGATTTGCTCAACCTTCTTGACTTTAATTCAAAACATTCAAAATCATTTTTCTGGTAGAAAATGTAGTATTTAAACGTGGTACACCATTCTTATATAATAGAGCTTATATAATGAAATCAATATAAGAAAGCTTGCATAATACATCTTACATAATAAAAATTATATAAGAAATCTTTCTTTAACTTTTCTTCCACAGCATTTATTTTTACATAAGAGAGTCACCACTTATCAAGGCCCTGAAGCCATTCGAGGATAAGGGTTAATGAGTGTGCAATAATCAATGGGACAATATCATAGTAATCGTTAGTAGTGTAAATTTGGTTAGCCGGATTATTTAAGGGGACGGTTCATCAAGAACTTGTTTACGTTAGACTTGCAGTTTTAAGAAAGAAGCTTTGTTCATGGAATCCATGTTTAGGTTTAGGCACAGATAAAGGGTGGGGGAAATAATTGATAGTGGTTTCAGAAAGATGAGTGTTTTTCGTGAAAGTTTAGTAAGGGCGACCATAGATTGTACTTCAGACGAACATTTGCTGTAAAGTCTTTTCTGTAGGAAAGATGTTGCAGGGAAGAGAAAAGTGCGTCCCCCACTAGGCTACGAAGTCGATTTTGAACTCTGTCAAGATATGGAAACAGTATTCCATCCTTGGCTCTTATACAGACAGAGAATTGCATTAGCAGTGAGATGTCTATTGGAGCGGTTTTACACCTTTGCAGAAATAATTTATAGGTATAATCCGTAATTTGAATTTTTCCATCGAATCTCTGCCAAAATGTTACTTGAAATGTTGTTCATTACAAATATTATGAATTTTAAAGTTTTTCCTTGTAGTATAGCTGTAGTTATTAGTTGTAGTTATTAGTTGTAGTTATTAGCTGTAGTTATTAGTTGTAGTTATTAGTTGTAGTCATTAGTTGTAGTTATTAGTTGTCCTTATTAGTTCGCCTTCGAATTTGAACCCTCAGTGACGCTTTTGCTTACTAAACCCTGTGTATCACTTTATTGCAGGTTAATATTTTTTAAAATTTTGAAATTACTATCAAACCGAGAAAAGTGAAATTTGATAAACAGAAAAAGCATAACAAGGTACCTTATTTCCTTGATTTTTGTGGAATTTAAACAAATATTTTGAAAGTTATGCTATTTTTTTTTTCTTTTCTGGTAATTTTAAGTGTGTATCACTTTATTGCAAGTGTTTAAAAATGTATATTTTAGGTAATAAAACTATATTCCAACTTCATATTTTTATTTATATGCAATAAAGATCATATCTAGTAACAATATTAATAAAAAACAAGAAGGAATTTCACTTTCTTTATAGGAAATATTTATTTATCAACTATAGTCCCATGCTTCAAAATCACTTTGAATAGCTTCTCGATTTCAATCGGCGTTTTGAGATGATGTGATGCTATAGGAAACTTCCAAGATCTTCCTCCAAATTCATCGTTCGACGAAAACTGAACACCGCTTTCGTGAACTTTTATCTTTATTATTATTCAAAGCTACTCAATTGGGTTTATATATGGTGGTCATGTTATTAAATTTTCTCCACTAATGCCTAATGGCTTAAGGTGGGATGTCGTAGCCTTGGCTGAGTGGAATGGCTCATTGTCGTGCATAAAAATCAATTTGCGGTGATACGCCAATGAAATATCAAGCCATGGTGACAAATGCTCATTTAAAAATAAAATATAAGACTGGTTGGTCAGTTAGACACCTTCTGGCACTCGAAATGGCCCAATTAATTCATCGCAGTATATTCCAGCCCAAAACATACACCTCCATTTCCCAATTGACGACGGAATATATGAGGAGTAGGGAATCCAAGAGGACTCCAAACTTTCGCCCACTCATCTGGTCCATCAAGGGTGCCCCTGGCCTCATCGGTGAAAAGAACATTTTCAATTCTGGATTTCATGTATTTTTGAGCGCAAGCCAAACGTTTTTCCTTAAAAATCTTATTCTTTTTTTTACTATCTAATGTGCACTTTAGTGCCCCACGCAATTGCACTTAAAAACACTTTTTATTTTATATGGTCAGTCATTGTATCACTCTGTTCAATATCTTTTGAATCTTGACGAACAATAATAAACTGTTCGCAGTCCTCTGCGATACGCTGATGTGCTAAATCTGATTCATTGTCCAGTTTATTGAGGACCAATTTTCTGATTTGCACATCTGTATTCGATACTAATCATTGCGCAAATATTAGGCATTTGAAATTGTTAGCACTTGACCCCGACAACTTGAAATTATCGCAGTGCTTGCTAACTATGCTAGAAAAAGTCATGTAGCCTTTGATGTCTGTTTCAAATCTCTCTCATCTTTCTGGCCAGTTCTGTTCATTTGCTCCATTTCTCCGTCTCCTTAATGTAGTCTGTTGGAACAGTGAAATCGACGAGGTAGTAGGATTTTTCTTTTTTGTTAATTACTATGGAATTTTGTCTCCTTGCTCATATGGGTATCCGTTTGTACCTTCATGTTCCATAATATTTTATGATTTCCATTTTCAAGCACTGCTACTGATTTGTGTTTGTACCATTCGTGTTCAAGATACAGTTGTTTGTACATTTCCCATTGTATTGCTTTCTTACCAGGTCGTGTATATTCTAATATTTTTTCGGGATAGTCAACTTATCATGTGATTTATTGTTTCGTCTCCTTGTATGCAGAGTTTGCATTTGCTATTTTCTTGTGTCCTGTAGATTTTAGTTTTGATATAGTTGATTCTAATTGCGTTATCCCGTGCATCTGTTAGTAATAGGTTCAGTCTCCCTGTTTAGGTGTTCTTTTAGTAGCCATGCCTAGATTTACTATTACTCTTCTCATTTTCATTTCTTGTCGTATCCAACATTTGGAACCAAGATCGTTACGGTCAGTGCAAATGATCTGAAGTAATATAAAAAAGTGCCTTTGTCAAAAGATGGTAGATAAGATAGTAATTCCAAACATTTTTCCACATCAAAACTGACCTACAGATTCCTCATTTAACCTCCTCACCCCTCCCTTCTCCTACTTTATTCCCCTTCTTCATTTTTATTGATTCGTTCTAGTTTCTCTTCTCTTGAGTAAAATGAGATCAAAGGCTTTTGTATAAAAAGAATGAGTCTTGAGTTTAGTTTGGAGAAGAACATTTGGCCTAAAGACATGGTCTTTCTGAAAAGAGACTCCGCAGAAATATGTCTGCACATATGCAGCAAATAATGTTTCTATAAGAACCTACTATAAGCACGCTCTGTTCATTCATGTTTAATAAACAAAAGAGTTTCAGTTAATTAACAGCTAGGAAACTAAAAATGTACAACCAAAAGGTATACAACCAAGTCGGTGTCATTTTTTTTACCTTTACTTGTGTATAATGCTAGTTTTTACTCCTTCTGACGAGAAGCATTTAGCTAGTTATGTTAAAGATGTTTCTCCCTTATTCCTCTTTCTGTAACTCTTATTGACTTGATAATGTAATAAAGTTCCCATGTAACTTTACGCTTTACCACCTTAACTTGTTCTCTCTCTCCAAATATATATATATATATATATATATATATATATATATATATATATATATATATATATATATATATATATATATATATAAATGATTAGTTATTAAATTCGCAGTGAGGTAGTAGAAGCTCGATTCACCGCGCGTGCCAGTACAGGGGAGACATACGTTGCAGTGATATTTAATAACCAGAGACACGCGTCTCGCCCTTTCTAATAGGCTTACGTACCTCCATGTTTTCCAAGTCGGGGGTAGTTTTAGTGGCTGGAAGTAGCGACGGGCGAACGTTGGTTGGTGTCCAAACCATTGTTTGGTGCCTCACGATTAATTGTTTTATTTCATTTCATACGATTTTTTTTGCCCCCTTCCATGAAGTGTCCGGTGCATATCTGTCCCTTTTAACTGGACTTCAGCGGAGAATATTCATTATCGTATCAACACAAATTATTCACAATTAAAAAAGGACCATTAAAACAGGGATAACCAAACTACAGCCCGTTGTCTAAATGTGGCCCGTCAAATGTTTTCATCTATTCATGGAGTTAAAAGTAACACACACACACACGCGCGCGCACACACACACACACACACACACACACACACACACACACACACACACACACACACACACATGTATATATTCGCGCGCACACACACATACACAATAGGACACAATGAAAGACAAAAAGAATAAAAATCATTTGAACGGTTATTAATTAACCTAGGAACTATTAGTATGAATCGAAATTTACATTAACAGAGGTTATTCGTAAGAGCTTCCCGTTTCTGAAACACAATAGCGTGAGACTGCTTTCTTGTAGACTAGCAGTGCTACCGGGCGTTGCTCGAGACAAAAGTAACGTATTTCTACTAAAACGTTTATCTCTCTACCTCTGCCTATCTTTGTCTCCCAACCCCTTCTTCTCTCCTCCACCCAGCCCATTTATCTCGAGCTCGACATGCACACAAACATGCAACTCACCCTTATATAATAACCTCCCGAGTAATGAAATTTTAAAAAAATCAAATCAGTAAATACTAGCACAGGACCCCACGTTGACTCTGCCCAGTTTATTTTAAGAGAATGATTGTCCTTTTGTTTTTTTAAATTTTAGATATTATATATCTGGGGCAACGATGATCCAGAATGTACCAACTTTGTGTTTTTTATTTTGTGTTTTTTTTTCACTTTTAGTTTGACATACAACACACCTACACGCAGAAAACTGCTTTTTATAGAATAAATTGCAACATGCTCTTTTTAAAATCCAACACCAGCAAATATTTGCCATAAATCGCCCTAGAAATAACCAACTATAATTCATTTCCTTTCATCGATTGTTCCTTATTTTTAGCTGACGATTATTCCAGCCGTATTCTAGAATCGCCATAAGCCTAGGTAGCTTTGAAAATATATATGCCAATTAAGCTACATAGAATTCTTCGCATTTCATTTTCGTGAGGATTCGTCAGGTTTTTGCATGGAATCAATGTTATTACACGTTTTTATATAGACACGTGTTGTTTACTTTGCCAATCAGATTTTCTGTTATTCCGTACCCATGTTTATCAGCCAATGGCTGTACGTTTATTAGGTAAAGGTTGATTTGACCCATAATTCACCTTTTTCTTTGTTCAATTTTGTAGGGAATTGACCATCTCTTTCTGTGTATTAAAAGGTAACCTAGTTTTTACTTGGATGTGTTTAGATGTTTGTTTATATTTTTGTATATACTAGTTTACTTATTATTATTATTATTATTATTATTATTATTATTATTATTATTATTATTATTATTATCAAGGAGCTTTCAGACAGATCATCAAAGATATTTGCTTTGAAAATAGCCTCTGGTGTTCTCTGGAAGCTGAGTGACAGCAAGTCTCCTCAGATTTCTAGTAATCTCCACCTCTTTCGATAATATTTGCAAATAAATTTGCATTATTGCAACAGCTACTTGCTATTGATCTCTCGTTGGCAGCGGCTATTGGTCTTGACTGGAATTTGAGTGACAACATGCCTCTCCAAGTTCCCAGTTCTCTTCACACTTATCTGGCGTAGATCTGGTCAGTTCCTCGGTCTTACCTTTCTCTTTCACTCTACTTGTCTGTTTAGTCTCACTCTTTTTTTTGGGGGGGGGGAGGTGATGTGGCAATGTGGTCAGCTGGAACAGCAAAGTCTACGATTTGATAGAACTTTTCTTTCTTGTTAATTATTACAACATCCGCTCTTGTTGTTTGGATGGGTTTTATCAGTTTGTATGTCCATGTCACATAGGACTTTGTGATTCTCGTTTTTAGGTACTGTTGCCGGCTTATGTTTGTACCACTTGTCTGTGTGTTCGAGATGCAGTTGTTTGCATAATTTCCACTTAATCGTGTCTGTTCTTGTATTCCTTTTAGGCCAGTTTGCTGCATTCACTTACTATATGGTTTATCGTCTAGTCTGCATTTGCTGTTTTCTTGTGTTTTATCGATCTTTGCCTTAATGTGTTTGGTTCTTATCGAGTTATCTTGTGCTGCAGTTATTAGGGATTCAGTTTCTTTGCTTATGTGTCCTTTTCGCATCCATGTCCAAGTGTTTTCGTTATTTTCATCTTTTGTCATCTTTTGTAATCTTTATTATTATTATTATTATTATTATTATTATTATTATTATTATTATTATTATTATTATTATTATTATTATTATTATTATATACATACATATATGCATCCATACATACATTTTTTTGGTTATCCTAAGGTGATGTAAGCATACATTAGTTATTTCGCTTCTGTAATTGAATACATTTTGGCATTATTTCAGACCGTCTACACGGATCGTCTAAGTTCCTATACGTACTGGCTTTTCGTATTATTTTCCACTCCACTATCGGCAAGCGTCCACTTCCTTTGAGTTCCGAGTAGTAGTTCGCTACTACTGTTTTTATTCGGCGTTTTGTTGAATGTACCATACATATATTGGACTTTCTCAACAGCCGTTTATCGTTAATTTCTCGCCAATAACAGCCTCTGAATTTCTCTGGGTTTAGAGTGGCTCTAAGCCAGCTTACAGATACAGCACTCTCGCTGTCCTTAGTATGAATGGTATTCCCCCTCTCTTTTTCTCTTTTTCCTCTGTTCTTCTAACTTCGTTATAATTGTCCGGCAGAAATCGAATTCTACTTTATAATTATTCAACTAAAAGTATAAGTAATTATGCTTACGCCCGATATTCATGCTTTAATCATCTTAAAAAGAGATCCATTCATTGCCTTCTTACTCGTTCTGATTCATTCAACAGTTTTTTGTGAAATACGAGTTTCAACCGTGGGAATAGTTTGTTCGTTGGTTTGTCATTAAAATCTTTTGTTAGTCATCGACGTTAACCAGGAATGAATGGAATTTTGGTCACGTACTCTTATTCTGATGTTCCGTTGGTGCATTATTTCATTTTTCTGTTAGTCTCTTATTGAGTTATTCATGTATTTCATCATTATTCCGTCATTCTGCCAGTCTGTTATTCCATTATTCCGCTAGTTCACTAGTTTGTTAGTCCTTTAGTTGACGAGAGTGTTCGTCTATTAACCAATTATCATGTTTTTGTATTATTTTATTTTTTCAAAGGGGTTTCCACATATCAAGGTTCGGAGGCCACTCGAGGATAAGGATTAATGTGTGTATTTTAGTCGTTGGGACAGACATCACTTTTATATGAGTGTCAATGTATCTGTGTGCCTTTGTATCTGTGAGTTCGTTCCTTATGAACTCAAAAACGGAAATGAAATTTTATAAAAAAGGTACTTTATGTGCATGGTATTATCTTAGAAGTTTTATAGGAATGTCTTCGATAAGTACCGATAATCGATAATCGAAATAATGCAATGCAAGAAAGAACAGGAGATTTTGACTAAAGTAAACATCTAACACAGCCTAACAGAAGGAAATAGTTCAAAATATTTATGCAAAAATAGGCAGAGATCGTCATTGTTTGATGACTGCACGAACTAGAAGATCGCATTCAACATTTAACGGATCAGCGTCCGGGTATCCTTATTTGGTCGTTAATTTGAATAGAAGTGTTCGTCATTAAATCAACGGTCCTATTTGAGGAACATTATGATTGCGCACATTAGTGAAAGTTGGAAAAATATAAAGATCTACGAGCACAATATGTCAGAAATGGCTTGAAAACAATTGAATTTCATATCGAAGTTGAGTGCCGAGATTTTATTGTCAAAATCAACCTCCACGTTCTTGAATAATCTTGGTCTTTCTTCGCAAAATAAATAAATAAATAAAATACACAAAGAAAATGCAAGACATCTGCATCATCGTGGATATGACAATCCCATAGATTGACAACAATCCAACAACGTCTGATAGTATCGTCAGATACTGCTGGGTTGCTCTGGACTAATAGAAATAATATCTTGGACCCCGGAACCAGGCCTGAACTCAGTCATCATCTGATGAAGACTTTGTTGGAAGCAATGCTGGCGTGCAAGCAACAGTTATTGTATAAACATTTTTAGATTTTGTATATATATAGAGAGAGATAGAGAGATAGAGAGACAGATAGAGACAGTTAAATAGATAGATATAAAGCATGCAGTTTATATATATATATATATATATATATATATATATATATATATATATATATATATATATATAGAGAGAGAGAGAGAGAGAGAGAGAGAGTACTGCTTGATCGGATAATCGGAAAAACAAAAAGCTGAAAGACGAGTATCGGTTGTAACCCCCCCCCCCCCCAGAGCGCGGTAAATCGACACGTGACACCAACACGTGTGTATATAATTCAAGTTGAACCTCAATGAAATTTGTAAATTTAGCGACAAAGAGAGACGCTTCTAATGTCAGCCATGATTGTCATGATAAATCTGAACTGCTGCTCCAACCCCCACCACCCAAAACAGTTTTAATGAACGTATGTCACCTTATGCCGCCTGTCGGGTCATCGTCAAGTAATGACGTCGTTGGTGTCTTCTGGTTAACTGCTTATTCGCTTCGTGTCTCGTACAATTGCGCTACTTAATTGCAGAAGTGTATCTATATACGTGTACTTATCGTGTGTGTGCGTGTTTGTATATGATCGAGCGTATGCGCGTGTGTATATATTACCTTCAATGTGTGTGTGTGTGTGTGTGTGTGTTTGTATATTTTGTTTAGAGCGTATGCGACTTTTTGATTTGTCTACTATTACGGCATATCAACACTTTTTTGTGATAAAACGTCCGGGAATTACGATATCAATTGCAAATGATTCATTCGGTATACGCTTAATTGAATATAAGTTGCTAAGTTTACTCATAGATTATATATATGCCGTTGTAGCAGGCACATCAAATCTAGACCATCACTCATGACTGCACTAATCTGGAAACCCGTGTACAAACATGTTAAGCATAAAAACCGATAAAAGTTGATGAGTACACGTGCTTGCGTCCACATATAAAGGCGTAAACACACATGTATACGTACATACATACACACACATACATACATTCCTATACACACACACACTCACGCAGACACACATATATTTGTTTACTGTTTTTTTTAGGAAAGAATTCCAACAAAGTGCTCGATTACAAAGAAAAAACTTTTTCAATATAAGAGCTTAATATTTATTTATTTAAATGTACAGAAGGTCAGAAAAACATTGGTACCGCCGGTTTCAAGCCCAACATAAGGTTGACAAGTTAATGGCAAATCGTAGACAAGAACCTAACATTATTTAGATTTATCATTAACTGGTCCCCCTTATGTTAGGCTTGAAACCGACGGTACCAATGTTTTTCTGACCTGTACATTTAAATATATATATGCATATATCTTATATCTTCCATACTCCTATAAATTCGTGTTTTTTTTTCTGTGTATTGATATTCATGTAAAAAAACGTCTTTTCTACTTATTTAAAAAGAAAATACAATTTTCTTATATATGGGTCATGGAATTGAATTCATCTGCAAAAGATCTAGCTTATTTGCATATTCTTTAAAACATTCATTTTAATTAATTTCCTATTAGTTTTCTTCAGTTTTCTTATGGGATGATCATATTTAGTTAACTATTACGTGTAATTATATTTATGCTACATGATTTATACTTGCATAATATTTGAAGAAAAAAGTTTACAGGACACACAATATTTTTCCATATATATTTATATATACGTATATATTTTTGTTTAATCTATCTATCTATCTATCTATCTATCTATCTATCTATCTATCTATCTATCTATCTATCTATCTGTGTGTCTCTGTGTGTACATTTCCCTACGCAATAACTATGTCAATTTTTAGTCTACAGACTCCAAATTTGACATACAGGGTACTGAGATTTGGGAAAATCGATGTGATCGGGTTTCGGCCAGAAATTTGGCGATTAAGGGGTCAAAGTTCAAAGATTTGACCTTTGAAAACTCTACCAAATTCCTCCGACAATTTTGGGTCTAAACACTTGAAATTTAAGATATAAGTTCCTTGGACATGGATCTAACTTAATAACTTGATTTGAGGCCAAAACAATTTTAAGGGGTCATAATAGGGGTCAAAGTTTAAAAAATTGACCGCTTTTTTTTTTTTTGCTCAACGTACACCTCCAAATACCCGGGCAACCCATGCTAGTATATATATAAAAGTTAACATGTCTGCGTGTCTGTGAGAACTCTACCAAACTCCTCCGACAATTCGGAGTCTAAACACTTGAAATTTTAGTTATAGGTTCCTTGGACATGGATCTAACTTAATCACTAATATTCAGCCTTTTAAACCTGGATTAGTTTGTTGTTCTATAAATATATATTTATCTATATATCTATAAATTGTTTTTTTTGGGTATTCAGTAGAAAACTAAATTTGATTGTAAATTTCAACTTACAGTTTTAATTTTCTTTCTGTTCAACTGTCAATCTTGATTCGACACCTTCACTATAAAGTGTAAACTCCATAATTTACCTCCAGATTTCAATTGACCGGAAAGTTAAAGACAGAGTATAAATATTATATATAAAACAATAAATGTTAAGGGGTTATAATAGGGGTCACAGTTAAAAAAATGGCCTTTTTTGTTTTGCTCAGCATACACCTCCAAACATCCGGGCAACGCGTGGCACCTATGCTAGTATATGGTGACTGCAACGTCTTGTCAGACGAGTGCCACTCCCTCAGACACTGAATGTTCATGAGCCCGAAAATGACATATAGTCCTGCCAGCGAATTCACATGCTCAAGCAGACATGACACTAATGACGGTCATTGTTATACATACATATATATACACGCACGCACACATACCTATGTACACATATCATACACATATATACATGCGTACATACACAATACACAATACTCACACCTACATATACATACACACACATGCAAACATAAACAAGACGGTCATTGGTATACATACATATAAATATATACATGCATACATACATGCATGCATACATACATACATGTCTATAATCATACGCTCATATATACTCAATACACAAACATACATATACATACCCACATTCATACATACACATATACATACATATACATCCACATATACAAATACATACACTTACACATACATATACGTACATATATGCACATATGTATACATACACTTACCTACATATATATTAACATCCATATATATGCATTCATACACACACACATACAAGCACACATACACATACATATACATACACGCCTGCATACATACACATACATGCATATACACACATACATGCATACAAACATATATAGATGTATATATGTACACACACAAACATATATACACATAGACACATATACATACATATACACATAGATATAAATACATATAAACTCACATGTACATATATAAATGTACACACACATATGTAAATATACGTACACATATACATACATAGATACATATTATGATGGCAGATGAATTGTTACATGCATCCAGCATTACAGGCGTACACCCATCAGAATTTTTTTTTTTATCGCCACAGGACTTTTTTTTTTTATAATAGACAAATGCCTGAGGGAGTATCTATACAAAGATGATGTTACAGAGTTTTAGCTTTGTACGACAGCTAAATCTCTCTCTCGGTTCAAAATGTTGAGATCCAGCAACAAGCAAGAGCAAGATAGCCAGCAACAAGTCAAACTGCAGACCAGCTTAATGCGGGTACTGGTCTCCCGCTTTGTTTTTGTTTTTTAAATAAAAGGTTTTGTTGAGACAGACACTTTTGGAATAGGAAATGACGATGATATAAACAAATTCACACATTTTTTCACAAATAAAAGCAGCGACGGATAATCAAAAATATAAACACAGTCCAACCGACATATTAAAGACGCTTACTTTTTTTTTTTTTAAATAAAAAGTTTTGTTGAGACAGACACTTTTGGAATAGTAAATGACGATGATATAAACAAATTCACACATTTTTTCACAAATAAAAGCAGCGACGGATAATCAAAAATATAAACACAGTATGCTAGTATATATATATATATATATATATATATATATATATATATATATATATATATATATAGATACAGCTTATACGAAAGCAAAATTGCAATGAAAATATCGGGTCTTCTTCATCATAGGGAGTTAATATCAGGAGATGCCGTCCAATGTGAAAGATTTGGTTGTATGTAAATAAGACCCAATAGGTGTGCGAATGTGAGTCTGTGTTTAGATATAGGAATGAATAGAGATAGAGGTAATGGAAAAGTAGAAAGAATAGTATCCGTATGCGTATGTGATGGCGGACATAAATCTTAAACATACTAGTGTGTATAGGTTCAAACAGCAGGAGGATATGAATTTGACATATCTATACTAAAAGGGGATTTTAGAGTTAATCGGGGTTATTCAGTTATAAAAATGCTTTTAATAGGACTATAATTTTTATGTGGTCAGAAAATGTACAACTTGTATGTCCCCGCCCCACCACTATCATCCCTATGCAAGGGCGAAAAAAGAAAGAAGCAAAAGAGGAAGAATGAAATGGAGAAATCATAAATAATTTATTGGTGGTGATTCTAAGGCATGCCTTTCTCCTTCCTACTTGTCCCCCATTCCCGGCCCACTCCCCCACTTTCATTCCCATTTTTCATCATAGCTTTTCACTTCTTTACTACGCGACAACAACAACAACAACAACAATAATAATAATAATAATAATAATAATAATAATAATAATAATCTTTATCCCCATGCTTGGATATAATAATTTACTAATGATAATAATATTTATCTCCATGCTTAGATATAAACTCTAATTGTGATAATGATAATTAAAAATAGAAGGTAATGGGAGGGATAAACAAATGGGTGGCTATGATATTTATGATAAATGATAATTTTTAATAATAATTATATTGAACCACAATATGGTAAAAATAGTGAAAAGAAAGTGTTTAAAGTAAAATTAAAAAAATCAAAATGTAAAGAATAATGGATTTAAAAAAATAGAAGATCAGATGCAAACAGTAAAAGATAAAATAAGTCAAGATATTGAATAATTGATATATATATATATATATATATATATATATATATATATATATATATATATATATATATATATATATATATATACACACGAGGGGCGTGCAATAAGTAATGCTCCTGACCCACTTCCAGTTGTCTGATCTAGCTGAAATTTTGCATGTGCAATGATTTATATCTCTACGGGTTATGTGGCAAATTACAGCTCTGAACTAATTGTGGTTTCTGTTTTACAGGTGTTTGAACTGAGTCAGGTGTGAAATGGAGCCTGTTGAATGTCAAGCATGGTTCGGTTTTTGTATTTGAAAGGACGCACACCACAGGAGACTTTTGATGAAATGAAAGAAACTTATGGTGATAATGCCCCATCATATGACCTTGTAAAACGCTGGCATCGTGAATTCAAACATGGCCGGAAGCCCGTGGAAACAGCTCCCGGGCATGGTCGCCCTCCCTTCTGCCATTGATGAGGCATCTGTCCGTCAAGTGTAGGCTGCCATTTTGGAAGATCGGGGCATTACTATTCGCCAAATAGCCCAAGATGTCAAGATCAGTACAGGGTCTGTGGAAACTATCATTCATGACCATTTGCATATGCATAAGGTGTCTGCCAGATGGATTCTCAGGTTGCTCACACCATTCCAGAAGCGAGAACGCGTCGAGTGTCCGAGGATCAATTTGGAAATGTACCAAGAAGATGGCAAAGTTTTTCAAAAGACTGATTACACGGGATGAACCTGTGTCCATCACTATGATCTAGAGATCAAAGCTCAGTTAATGCAGTGGAAGCACTTGGACTCACCACCTCCAAAGAAGGCAAGGGTGCAGCCCTCCGCTGGCAAGGTCATGCTCACAGTTTTCTGGGACCAGGACGGAGCAGTGATGACAAATTTCCTGGCAAAGGGTACCACAATTACAGGAGCTTATTATGCTTCATTTTTGAGGAAATTAAGGGAAGCTATCAAAATTAAGAGGCGGGGCAAGATCAGCAATGGTACCCTCCTCCTGCTGGACAACGCTCAGGTCCACAACTTCCATGCCGCCAGATCAGAAGCACGGGCGTGTGGTTATGAAATCCTCCCTCATCGTCCCTACTGTCGTGACCTTGCACCCTCTGACTTTCACCTCTTCCCAGCCATGAAGTTGGTTTTGAAAGGAAAGCGTTTCCCAGATGATGCAGCCTTTATTTCTGAAGTCACGTTGTGGTTGGAGAATCAACCTGGAGTGTTCTACAAAAAAGGACTCCAGAGCTGCATCAAACGATGGGAGAAATGCATAACTCTGGGTGATTCCTATGTAGAGAAAGACTAATAACTGTGCCAAGTCTCGTTGCTCTACTGCTATGGGAAGTGGGTCAGGGGCATTACATATTGCACGCCCCTCGTATATATATATATACACAGTCTTTTGTTATATATTAACAAACAAAAGACCTCTAATTTAGAAGGGAATGGTATAAACAGTATTTGATTTATTATTGAAGATTGTCATCAGTATGAGAATCTATTTATATCTATTTCCCCCCTCGCGTGTTTTCGCGTATGCTTGTGTTTCTCGCATCATTTTAAATTGATTTATGCTTTATATTTTTTCTTTCTTTTTAAAAAAAACAAACCCATGGAAATTCCACGGTAGTTGAAAAATTTTAAAACACATTATAAATTAAATGAACAAGAAATAAAATAAAACAAATAACGACGAATTTTAAACAAATTTTTAACAATTTTTAAAAAACTTTTTAAAGCTGAAAAGAATTGACTTAAAAATTTATCTTTTTTTCTAATGAAAATTCAACACAGCATATTTTCTTTTTTCTGAATATTTTTTTCATATATAAATTACAAAGGAACAGATGTCAATTCACTTGCACATATTTTAAATTTTAAAAAGAAACTATAATAAAAAATTACTATCTCATCTCAACATGACTTTTTTAAATTATAAAATAAAATAGCCAATTTGAAATCGTAACCAGACAACCATGGTTTTAATGATTTTTAACTCATAAAGAGCGATTATAAATGATAGAACTAGACGTTTCTCATTAATTAATGTTTGCGATGATGATGTTCTTTTTGTGACACTTGACGTACGGACAAGAAATGTAATATTTAGATACTCTTAATGCAAATTTATTAAAAAAGGTGGAATTAATGAATCCCGGGTAATGTCAGGTTGGTGCAGCTTGCACGCCTAAATCTGAATCGTACGACCCCTTAAATATCTTGACGTAGCTTCTGCCATAAATGAAGATCTCGAACGACGATAAGCAAGTCGCTTGTCGTCAATTCAGACCTGCTACCAAATCCAACATGATCTCTTCTTACGGGAAATTTATTGTTGACATTAACTCGGTGAGTTGGGGATGAGGACATATTTACTTCCTCAGACATTTCTTTCTTTCTTTTTTACTTTCTTTCCTTCTTTCTTTTTTGTCCTTATTGCTTAATT
Source organism: Euprymna scolopes (assembly GCF_053919585.1). NCBI lineage: Eukaryota > Metazoa > Mollusca > Cephalopoda > Sepiida > Sepiolidae > Euprymna > Euprymna scolopes. Next base: position 15,407,791 of record NC_136517.1, read on the forward strand.
TCCTACCTTTCCTTCTTTCTCACTTTCTTTCTTTCATTCTTTCTTTCCTCCTTATTTTTTTCTTTTCTTTCTTTCTTACTTTCTTTCTATCTTTCCTTCTTCCTTTTTGTTTTCTTTCATTTTTGCCCTCTTTCTTCATTTAATCTCTTTGTTTCACTCCTTTCTATTTTTACTCACTTATCAATCCAAAATCACTCGTGAATAAAGATCAAATAGTCAGTTGAACGATGAAGAAAAGTGTAGGAAGATGATGGATGAAATGGACCAAATTTGAACAAGTATTTGTTGAAATTGGATTTGAAGACGTCCATGTTGTATTCTGCAGAGAAGCAGTCCAATGGTCACATATGGGAAATCTATAAATATAAAAGCGAAAATGTACGTATGTGTGTGTGTTCGCTTTTTCTGTATGTCTACAAAAGGCTTCTTTTAGAGAAGCGGTCGGTTGGTTCACAACTTTTTAAAACTTTTTATATCACATAGAAATCGTAATATTTCACAGTTAACAACGAAGCTCGCCTGCCTACTTAATTTGCTCGATTTCGGGAAGATAAATATTCAGTATTTGTTGCTCGCCGCATGTGAGTTGGTCTTTTTCCTATAACATCTTGGGGGTAGGGAAAAAAAGCGTTCAGCAGTAAATGAATACCATCCCGCAGTTAAACTTGACCTCATTAAAACGAGCACCTGCTAAATCCAACTAATTAAATAAATTCAAACGTGTTTCCGTTAGCATCTCGCGGTGGGGCAATGGTTAACATCACACGTTTTTTTTTTCGCATTTTAATTTACAACTTTGCCTCAAGGGTTCGGGTTCGATCCTCATACTTACTTTTTTAACCCCCCCCCAAACACCCGAGCAACGCCGGGTACCCCTCGCTAGTTCTTTAGAAAAAACATCATGGAATGTTCATTTAATGCTAGGCACACGGACGAAGACTGGAAAATCCTCTGCAATTGTGGTTGCTGCTGCTACTGTTGTTGCTGTTGTCGTAGTTGTTGTTATTGTTCATGATGATGATTGATGATGATTTTTGCTGGCATTTGTTTCCCCGATATCTTTCCATTAGAAATTCTTTACACTACTTGGTCGATGGATATGTGAAATGACAATTAGAAAACATTGTCCAAACGCCTAAGCTCCATTTGTTTTGACCCACGTTTAAAACGACCTTGTGTCCCATTCTGCTGTCGTGGGGAAGCAAATATATACAAAGATATACTATAAAAAGTCAACTGGTTAATTGGAGAGAAAAAAAGTAATGTCCTTCAATTCTTTACAAATGCAACATGTAAGAAATAAAAGAATTTCATTATTTATATAGAGTTGCTTTTAACGGTAACAATATCAGGTTTCCATTAAAAAAAATCGTTTTTACCTCAAACAAAGCATATTGCTACTTGGACGTAAAGAGCTAATGTCTGGGACAATGTCTACAGGGACATTATGTGAGGAGATGAACAAGATGTCTGTTCATATATATTTAAACTACATGTTAGTACAGTCAGAGAAGCAGGAAACAAGGAGTGAATTCCAAATTCTTGCAGCCCGAGGGAAGAAACTATTAGAGTAGAAGGCTTTCCGGTATCTAGGGACTTCTACAGTGAAGCGGTAAATAGTTGTTGTTAGACGGGTTTATCGAGCCTAGATGCATGTAAGGGGCAATGCATTCATCAGAGCACATTAAAGTACTTTTAAAGTAGGAACAGGAATACAACATTTCGGTGATGGGACAGATGTTGGCACTTAGTTGATAGTGTGGCGATCATATTATCCTCAAGAAGGAATCACTGATTTTTGAGAATTTTGCTTGAAGTAAAAAGAGATTCATATATGTTTATAATGCATACATAATAATACGCACATATATAACAATACGCACACGCACATTATATATATATATATATATATATATATATATACAGGGTTACCCCCCCCAAAAAAACAAAAGCTAAATGGAGGCCATCTAGAATATATGCTGTAGAACGGAGAAAAAAAGGGCAAAGACCCTAGTGTTTTGATGTGATGTTTTGAATATAATAAACTAGTTATGACCAAAGTTTCATTTCATTCGAACAAAACACTAAGAAACAGGGCCTAATTAGATTTGGGACCTGTTGTTTTGGGGTCACCCTATATATATATATATAAACATATTAGCTTAATTAAGTTATGATAGACTATGGATACCCACTGTAAGGGTGACTGCGAATCAAATTTTTGTGGCAAATGTTGAGCAATCTCCAACCACACCTCCTCTGAGTCGACATTGTTATATACTACTGGCAAGTGGCGGATCAGGACCACTGGAAAATAATGCCAAGATGAGCGGACAGCACAATCAGCGCCTAGCATTACCAAATGGTTACCCGTCTTATACTACCCAGGCCCAACGTTGCTTAACTTCGGTGATCTAACGGGAACCGGTATGTCAACGTGATTATGCCGTATTTACAGGGTGATCTGTAGGTAACTTTACATTTTTAAAATTAAATAACTTTCTATTAATATATCTTAATTTTTCTTTTCAAAATTACAAAATAGAATCTTTGGAAATGTTTGGTATGAATGAGTTTACAACAGAATAACTAGTAAAGATAATTGAATTTTACTTTGAAAATGGACGGTCGATTGTTGAAACGCAAATACCTTATATGCGCCATTTCATTATTCGATATCTTCCTAGTAGGCCTGCAATAATGATCTTAGTGACGGGTTTTCAAGAGCAAGGCTCTGTAAATGAGATCTAGACGTGTACGAGGTCGCTCAGTACGTAAACCTGTAAAATACTGAAGATGTGAAGCGTAGCATTGAAGAGAACCCAACCACATCCATTTGAAGGCGTTCTCAAGAACTTGCCATCGCATGGAGTTCTCTAAAGCGCATTCAGAGAGACTTGCACAGATATCCTTACAAGGTTCAATTAGTGCAATCTTTACAATTACCAGATTTTCAGAAACGACTAAATTACGTTGTCAGGTTTCAGGAAACTGCAAAAAATGACAATGAGTTTATTCACAAGTTGATCATGGGAGATCAGGCTCATTTCCATTTGAATGTTAATAAGCAGAATACCAGATTCCGGGGCACGGAAAATTCACGTCGATATCATGCGAGTCCAATACACCCAGTTAAAGTCACAGTATGGAGTGGAGTAACCTCAGAAAGGGTTATTGGGCTCTTTTTTTTTAAGATGCGTATGAAAATGCTGTGACTGTAACTATTGAGAGATATAGAGATTTGCTAGTGAAAACGCCTCGAAGCTGTAATAGCCAATAAGGGGGTTTCAACTAAATATTAGATGAAATTGTGTTAGTGTGTCCAATACTTTTTTCTGGCTATTCTCGTTTTTATTATGTAATTTTTGTTATGCATTAAAATGTTCCAAATTCTAAAGTAATTTTTTATTGTTAAATTAGTAACTATTTCTTGTTAAATTTTCGCGTCATTCGCTGCATAAAAAATGTGTTAAATAAAGAATACGCTCGAGCATGATATTTTAATTAATGCCGATTGCGTATGAATTATTATAAAATCAATCCTCTATTAATTATTATATATTTCAATAGAAAAATGCGAGCATGAAAAGTAATATGGTTAAGCTTAAACATGGAAAAGTAAAGGACTAGTGGTTAAAACTGGAAAAGTAAAAAATAATAAATTTATAACTTAAAATATTACAGCATTAAGAATTGATTATATATTGTTATAGATTGAATTAAAAAAAAAAATCTTAATGTTGCAATATTTTAAGTTATAAATTTATTATATTTTTTACTAGAATATCTTGTTCTTTTCTTTTCCAGTTTTAACAACTAGTTCTTTACTTTTCCATGTTTAAGCTTAACCATATTGCTTTTCATGCTTGCATTTTTCTATTGTGATCCATGATTTTTCCAGGCTTCCAGTAAATTCACTTGTGCTTTGTTTAATTTCAGTCTTATTTTTTGCT
>NC_136517.1:15416743-15501743 GCF_053919585.1 Euprymna scolopes
TTCATTCAATAATTACAAGAAACCTTCTCTACCACCTATAGCAATGACCAACGACTCTTTATCTGAGAGTACGTCTCTCAAGCTCCTTGGCCTAACGTTCACAGGAAACATGAGTTGGAACAATTACATCGAGGGCATTGCCAGGGCCGCTGCAAGGAAGGTGGGCTCTCTCTACCGTGCTAGAAAACTTCTAACACCCGAAAGTATCCTGTACCTCTATAAGGCCACCATTCGCCCATGTATGGAGTATTGCTGTCATATTTGGGCCGGTGCATCGGCTATTAGTCTCTCGCTCCTTGACAGGGTTCAAAAGAGAGTCGCAAATCTGATAGGCCCTGAACTGGCATCTAAACTTCAGCCTCTGTCCCATCGTCGAAACGTTGCATTCCTCTGCCTGTTCTACAAGTATTATAATGGTGAATGCTCTGAAGAACTGCAAGCACTTGTGCCCCCACGACGTGAACACCCTCGACAGACCCGACAAGCTGCAAAATCCCACCCCCACACTGTAGAGATCCCTAGATGTAAAAGATCTTTCTACTCCAGTAGTTTCTTCCCCAGAACTGCTAGACTTTGGAATTCCATTCCAGGTCACTGCTTCCCCAACTGTACTGACATGCATAAGTTCAAGTGCAACGTGAACCAACATCTCGCTGCCCTAATCCCTACATAGTACCCCAGTAGATGTTTCCCCTGATAGTAGCCCCCTACACCAAAGTGGCAATATGCCTTGTTTGGGGTGAAAATGTAATAAAAAAAAAAAAAATTCTATACTGTTTATTTGTCATAGAATGTTTATTTAGATGCATTGATACCGTTGTAGCTCTGTTTGGACTTGGTCTGAAAGGTTGAGGTATTTGTTCTGGATAAGGACTATACTCTCAGAATTTAGTTTCTTTGAAAAGAAGTTGAGGCGCCCCTATCGCACTAACGAGAAAAAAGCTTACACATCTATCTATCTATCTATCTATCTATCTATCTATCTATCACTCTCTCTCTCCCTCTCTTTCTCTCTCTCTCTCTCTCTCTCTCTCTATATATATATATATATATATGTATATATATTTATATATATATACATATATATGTATGTGTGTGTGTGTGTGTTTTAAATCCAATATGGTGACGTAAAACTATTTCCCTATGTATGTTTTGAATTGAATTAGTGTCTTGAAAGATTTATTTCATCTACATTTTTTCTTCTAATCCCTTTTCATTACGTATAAAATGTTCTAAGAGTTTTTTTTAGGAACATAGATTTGTCTCTTGTGAGTTGTTTAGAGATCTTCTGTTATTCCACGAAACACGTGGAAGACGTACTTCATAAAAATGAATAAACGCCCATGAATATAAGTTAAATACAACTACTTCTAATTTTGGAACGCTCGGTTGTAAAATAGCTTCCATATATTTTAATTTATACGGATTTTGTATTGATTAATAATATAGAGCCAATTCTTTATTGATTATTATATTGTACCCAATATATTACCCCTTCTCTGGTGTGACTCAGTCGGAAAATACGCTTCAATATTTTTTAATTCGTACATATTTCATATTTATTATTACAGAGCCAATTCTCTATTGATTATGGTATTGTACCTAAATGTAGTTGTCATTAAAAAAAATGACTTGGATGCCAGCAAGTAGAATCGAAACCACACCATTTAACGCACCAGCCTTAGTCGTTAGCGTTAGATTAGGAATAGTTAAAAAATAATCGACTTAAACGTATAATTGTATACTTGCGCATGCGTACAAGAGCATTTTAAGTCGATTTACACATACCTAGTTCGAATTTTAACATTTTTTTTCAACATTTAGGTACTACTTTTACTGGCTAAAAACCAAATCCAATTTGTCCCACGGGTTCGAATTCTCTATATATAAAGTTTCAAGTCTGTATACCAAAAATTGAAAGAGGATTTGGTAGAAACCATTCCTCAGACAGACACGGTCACATATATATACGTGAACTAGCAGGTACACCTAGACTATATGTACAAAGATAAAGGTGGGCGAATAAAAAAAGCACAAAAAAATAAAACAGTAAAATGTCAGCGATAACTGCCTTTTGTAAAAAAGTACACCTAGTGTAAGCGTTGTTGGTGCATGTTCTGCTCCATTTAGTCGACCGACTCTGCTCTAGTTACGATTTAATTCTGCTCTCGAGCAGGTTATCCATTCCCTCATCCTGACCCCCCCCCTCCCACGTTACTCACCTCCTCCGCTACAAATTCCTGTGGAAAGAAAAGTACTAACTCGACAAAGAAGACATTCGAATCACAACGGAGGTATAAAACTCCAGCTGTTGCAATCACGAGTTGAAATTTGGCAACGGCCAGACATCAACATTCTGTTATCTGTTAACCAAGAATAAGTAAATCGCACAGAAGGCCAGATAGGCGGACAAAGGCGACGTTTTAAGCGCGGGAAAAATAACGATAGTGGAATTTACAAGTACGAGGATCGTCCCAAAAGTAAAGTCTCTTATTTTTACCCCCACCCCCAAAGTTGAAGAGCATCGAAGACGGAAGTGGTACTATTAAAGTAAGCGACCTTTTGTGCTTTAAAATTTATTTTACTACATAGTCACCACCATTCTCAATGCGTTTGCCAAGAATTCCATGATGCATCTCTGTTTCTAGCGCGGCCATGATAAGGATCGCTTACTTAGAGTTTCACACCGCCAATATCTGCAATAGAGAAATAAAACTTTTAGGTCATGAATGCATAAATTCACCCAACATAACAATGGAATTTACAATCCTCTTCGATCCCATCGGGCTTATTAAAAAATAGGAGTCTTTACTTTTGGAACGCCCCTCGTATATTAATATCATTATCAACTGCTGTGACCCTAGGAAAGGGTCATATTTTTCCACAAAGTAACCATCATTCTCAATACGCTTTTGCCAAAAATGAATGATGGCTGTGCATGGGTGTACGGAGCGCGCTTTGTCGTTTGAGGGTCATTTCAAAAGTAAAATCTCCTATTTTTGTAATTAAAATAAAGTTGAAAACTTACGAAGACGGGGACGGTATCATAAAAACGAGCGACCTTTAATGCTCTAAAATTTATTTTTCTACATAATTGCCACTATTTTCAATGCACTTTTGCCAGAGATGAACAATGGCTGTTCATGGGCGTACGAAGTGCACTTTGTCATACGACGGTCGCTTAAAACGTAAAGCCTCCTATTTTTAAACTAAAAATTTAAAGAGCCACGAAAACGGGAGTGGCACCTATAAAACGCGCGATCTTTTGTGCTCCAGAATTTATTTTTCTACATAGTCATCAACATTCTCAATGCTCTTTTGCCAGTAATTCGATGACGCATCTCTGTTTCTGACCCGCGTTCATGACAGGGGTTGCTTTCTTAGAATCTCACACTGTCAATACCTGCAACAGAGAGATTAAATGTTCAGGTTATGAGTGCATAAGTTCAGTCATCATAACAATGCAACTTGCATACCCTTCTGATGAATTTGGGTGGGATAAAAAATAAGAGGCATTACTTTTGGAACGTCCCTGGTATGACGTTTTATCTTTTAGTCATTAATTTTCTAATTTTGTGTGAGTGTGTGGGTGTGTGTGGGGTGTTTTATGCGCATCGGACATTTTTGTAAAAAAACAGTCAAAAAATAAAAAAAACATTAATTTTAACACAGTTACGAATCGTCAAAATTACAAATCATTTATCTCTGCTCGAGAAACATCTTATTGAGTGACACAAACTATTATACTCCTATTTTTTGTAAATAAATTTTCTTGAGTTAATCGTAGGTGAGCTTATCTCCCAATAAAATGTATACACTCTTTAAATGAGCATGGAACCAACATTTATTATAACAAAGAAAAGTTTCATACACCAAAATACTGTGAACAAATATAGAAACCAGCTAATTATCGAAAATGTTCAAATTATTGGCCATTGTTGTGCATGAACAGCTAACAACGCTCATTGATTAAATCGAAAACGTTCTTGATCAGTTCAACTGGTGTGTTGAAACATCTTCTTTTAATGGTTGCTTTCAACTCAATTGTAGCTCATTTTGTGGTGTGAACCCTGTGTTTAACATGCCCCTATCCCCCGCACAAAAAAGAGAAAAATCCATGGAGAGTGGGCCAAATCCTGTGAGTGTGGACAATACTCGATACTTCCTCTTCGTCCTACCTAACTGTTTTGTAGGTGACTATCAAGATATGCTCTTAGGTAATGATGATAGTGGGGAAGTGCTTCATCCTGCTAGAAGTGCCATTCTGTATTCCTAAACATCTTTTGGGAACGTGGCATAGCAAGTTGGGATAATTTAAAGAGTATAAAATTCATTGGGCCACCCTATATGTACAGGGTTATTCGTAAATAACTCCCTATTCTAGAATAACTATAATTCATTCAAATGCTGTAATATGTTTCTCAATTTTTGTGTGTGTGTTACTTAATGTATCGTAATCTAGGCTTTTGTTTTCTTTTCAGATCTGTTATATGAATTTGGTTTTTAATCTTGTTAATTTGTTTGAAATTTCAAAAATGGATGAACGTCTTACTGTACAGGAACATGCCCAGATAGCTTCATGTTACAAAGTTTGGAAATCCGTTGTTCAAGTGTCACTTGACGTGAAGGGTACTATATGAGACCATGTCTACAGAAAGATGGGCGAGATGTCTGTTTACATTACATTTCTGCAGGTGGATGGGTGGAATTTTGCTGCTAGATGGATTTGTCGGGTATATGTACATCAAGGGTTACAAGTTCAATGATCTCGTCAGAACTAATTCGATAAAAGTACTTACATAAAAGACAAAAAGATGCAGCATTTTGGCGATGGGACAGGAGTTGGAGCTTGGCTGATAGTGCGGGATCTATAATACTTCTGCAACGGTGTCACGAAGATCATGATTCGGGGTTATTTGGTCTTCGTGAAATCCTCCACGTTGGTTGCGACTGTTCATTAACGTCGAAGAGTGCAGGTTTTTACTTCTTCCCTCAACACAGAGCAGCAAGGCTGAGCAGTTGCATGCGAAGTGGAGGAAGGTTTGGTTAAAAAAATAAAAAGCAATGGCGCAGAAGCGTTCTTTCTTTGCATTTCTGCGTTTGGTACGTTTTTACTTGCAGCATGCGAAGGCAGAGACAACCAAAGGATGATATATCATAATACCGACTCCTCCTGGATTTCACCTGACCCCATTATTAGTCGCAATACATATAGGCACCAACTGCTTAGATAATATTAATCTAGTGTGCTGGCAAAGGGGAGAATAGAGTGAGTGAATGTCAAAGAAGTTCAACGTAGAAATTTTTAAGATTTCGTTTTTGTTTAGACGATGACGTTTCTGATCTAACTTAATAATAAATTGTGATAATCGAAGTTACGTAGACGTGTTACATCGATGTTTACGCATCGACGTACAAAATCAAAATGCATAAACGTGTCTGTACGCATATTGTCTGCGCATACATTATCATAAATAAAAATAACTAATTATATTTTTGACCAATCAGAAAACTCTCTGAATTTATTTGAAATATATCTTTCTGGAAGTTACCCAAATCCTTTAAAAGGACCAGCTTTTCTTTCAATAAACCAGTAGAACCCAGTTGTACGAATCGGTGTCGCTGAATGCCTCACTCTGTGCGCCCATCTCTGCAACATCTTTCTCCACTCACGCGCACACTAACGCTAACAAACAGATACGCTCACATCTCATTGACTGATTATCGCCTGGCAATCTATATAAACTTTATTCATTGAAATATTCCAATTTTTTTCACTGAACTCCAATTATAATATAAAAGCAAATGAACATTAACTTTTATAAACATCTTTCAATGAATTATAATTTATCAAATTGAGCAGAGAAGTTTGGAATACGATTTTCCTGACCCCTGAAACTCGCGGCTCTTAATCGATCCAGACTAATTCCAATGTTTCAGCTAATGAATCCCTTGTTTTACAAAAACTCTAAAATATTCACGGACATTCTATGCTTTTCTATTGCTGTAAAATCTCCATTTTAAACATATATAAGTTATCTTTTTTTTTCTAAATATATGCTTTCTTAATTCATTATTTTGTTTTGTTTATCGTATGACAATGTCTTTCGTTTTTCTCACGTTTAAATATAAAACCTGCAAATGTTTTTCACTGAAAACATTTCTTTGAACCCGACTCATCTCCTTACAAACGACCTAAAAGTAAAGCCTCCAATAGCCGGTCGTGAACGCATTCCCTAAAAGTCAATGACCTCCTCTCCATAGACGCGAGAAAAACGCACACACACACATATGGCACGATTTTATCAATGTGGAAACAAGAGTATTTATTTTCTTGGGATTACATGAATATTTTTGTGTGAAACCTTGGTGGTCTTATAATGAATTATATGCTATAACTGAAGATAACGGACAATTGCAGCTAGAACCGTTTTAATGTAAATCGGCGATTGACGTACATAATTCTATTGTGGGAATGAGAGGGGGGATATGTCAAGGCTATAAGTAAAATGGTTCGTTTGGCGAGGATAAGGGTGTCGTCTTATATGAATGCGTTGTCGGTCGCGAAAAATGCGACGTTTTCAAATTCTTCTTCTTCTTCTTCTTCTTCTTCTTCTTCTTCTTCCGCCTTCTTTGCCTTTTGCGTTCTTTGCCTTTGCCGATGTCAACACAGCGAAAAAGGGCGTCCCAATTGTTGGCCTGGATCTTTGAATGCTATACGACAATGGAAATTTGACGACGAAAAAGTGGAAAGCATAAGGAGTTGAGAAAAAGAGAGAAGATAGATAGATAGATAGAGAGAGAGAGAGAGCGAGAGAGAGAGAGAGAGAGAAGTTAGGGGAATAAGTAGAGAGGGGAATATGTTACTTAAAAGAAAGGTGATTTCAAGAAGATACCAAGTGCAACAGAAGAGACTGTAATAAAGACAGAGAAAAGTAAGAGAGAGGGGAAGAGAGAGATATATAGGGAGGAAAGAATTACTATATATTTGCATATATATATTCCATGTAAAAAGGATTCAGAGATAAAACATCCAATGAATGTAAAGAGGTTTACACGAGTGCTCAATACCAAGATAGAGCAAGATATACTCAATATTTATTTTTGCGTAAATATTTAGGTATCGCAACAATTCATTATCTTATAACTAGGTGACTGAAACATATTCATGAATGTGTAGCGATACCTAAAAACCTAAATGTTTATGTAAAAATAAATACTATATATATATATATATATATATATATATATATATATATATATATATATATATATATATATATATACTAGCATGGGTCCCCGGCGTATCCTGGGTTGACATGAAGTTCTGTTTGGAACACACCTACTATACTAATCATTTTCATCATGGGCAACGTGGATACCCCCACAACAATTCCAAAAATAGAAGAACGGATAAAAACATGTAAATGTAATCGCCCCAAAAAAGAAGAAGTACGTGATACTCTCTCCACCAGATATTTAGCAGAAGAGATACAAATTCTCTGGATATTGAGCACTGGAAAGAACCCTCCCTCAAAAATAAATAATTAAAAATAAATCATTACAACTTTTGTTTCAATAAAATAGCAGTGAATGCCCGTGAGATCGCAGAAAAAAAAAATATACAGAGAAAAAAAATTAGCCAACTAAGCAGAACACCTAAAAAAAAAAGTAAAGATCTACCAAAATTTAATACCAAAAACAATTAAATGAAATTTTTCGTCATTTTATGTTTCTAATGTAACCCCCCCTCAATATAATTTGTCATATTTCGTTTTGTTTATGAAATTGTTAGGTGAAAGTACGGAGTGGTCTCATAAAAATTAATTAAATTTATCATTATTTTATGTTTCAAATGCAATCCCCCCCCCCAAATAAACTCTTGGTGGCCAAAAAGTGTGTGCTCATTTTACGTTAAATATATATGGAAAAGTGACCCCCCCACTCTAAAATGTTAATTTTCTTTTTTTTTTTTTTTTTTCAAAATTTCTTACATATTATTTATAAAGGCTATTCAAAAGTATTAGGCCCAAAAAAGTAGATCTTCATTTTTTTCTTCGGGGTTAAACGACGCTGGGTCACGTCGGAAAAATTTACCTTTTTTTCAAATTTTTTAAATAATAAGTTTGTGATTAATGAGATTAACGTGGAAAAAGAAAAAAAATATGTAAATTGTGGTATTTAGAGGGGGGCAGGCAGTAAATCTTTATTTTTTTTACGCTTCGTAAAAATTTACCAATTTCTGTATAGCCGTTTAAAGAATAAGAAAAACAAACAAATGAAATCTTTTCAGTTTTTCGTAAGTGTTTGTTTTGTTCGTTTGAAAAAACAAAACAAAAAAAAAACAATAAAAGCTAAACATTTTTCTATCTACTCGGAATTATTTTTTCAAGTTAGAAATTTATTGAGATTACCAAATTTTATTTGGTGATTGTTTTTTTTTGTTTATGTTCCGAAGGGCAAATAACTCTAAAAAAGATTGAAAAAAGAATCGATGTAGGAATAATAATTCTAAATATATTTAATTAAATATGTTATCAATATAATTTTTTAAAATTTATTAAATAACAATTTTGAATAGAACACTTATAACGATTCTCTCGCCAGAAACATTAACTAAGATACCGCTATTTAATAAAATCGATTTTTCTTAATGTAATATACAAATGAGATGACCTCTTAAATGTATATAGTCTGCAAGAATTACTGTATATATAGAAATAAACGAGAGAGTCAAGTAAGGGTAGTTTTGTATATATTAATCAAATTGTGAACAAACAAACAATCAAACAGACAGGAATACGAATCTATAGATATAGATATATGACTACTTCATTTAATCACATCAATTATTATACGAAAATATACTTTTGTGCGTAGATTTTTCAGTATTTATTTCAACAGTGCTCAATACACAGGTAGAGCTATGTAGTAAGTTAGAAAACTATATATGGCAATAAAACTACAAGAATATTCCGCGTTTCATTATGCCTGACGAATCCTCACGAAAATGAAATGCGGAATATTCTGTGGACCATAATTGCTATATATATTTTATATATATATATATATATATATATATATATATATATATATATATATATATATATAACTCAATATTTTAAACAGATAAGCATGGAAGATATTTCAAGAAGGGAAGGAGATATAAGAGTGGGGAGTAGAATTTAATTATATATTTGTGTCCTTATTTCTATTAGACTGTTATTTACTTATCCACTATTCCATAACAATAATTTTTTTAATATGAGCACGCTGACCAATATATGCAAGACGTATCTCGTATTTTCTTGTTGAATTCTCATCCTCTAAGAAATGTATCTGGCCAACATGGCATCGGTCATCCCCGTCTTCAAGGGGATTTCTTTTCTGTTTCGTCATTTAGACCCGTCTTCTTTCTTATAAAGAACGCATCTGTTCTACACGAAGTCGACAGTAAATCGGAAGCGTCACGTAGACATTTTTCTGCAGACATTCTTTCTCTTACGGTTTAGTTCTATTTTAGATTTATGAACCCGCCCCTTCCCCCGGGATGACAGGACAGGAATCACCCCCCCCCAACACGCACATGCACACACACATACGCAGAGAGATATGTTATAGTCTGCTTTAACGCATATTTTTAAGGCAATTTACGCACACTTCTACAAACAAATTTGATGACACACGCATTAATAAAGTGATATGGGCGCGCGCGCACACACACACACGCACACACACACACACACACACACACACACACACACACACACACACACACACACACATCACACGTACTAGCTGGACGCTCAGCGTTGCCCAGTCATACAATTCACTTAATCATGAATTTTAATTTATGCAAATTGCATATGTATTATTATAGAATCAATCAATTATTATTTATTATTTATTTTTTTTTTCGAATTTGTCAAAATATTCCTCGGAATATATAATAATAAAAAAAGGATATATATATATATATATATATATATATATATATATATATATATATATATATATATATACAAATTCATTGAGAACATTGCGAAGGCTGCTGCAAAGAAGGTGGGTTTCCTCTATCGTGCTAGAAAACTACTCACACCTGAGAGTATACTGTACGGCTCCAAAGCCACTATTCGCACATGCATGGAGTATTATAGTCGCTCCCTCTTGAATAGGGTCCCAAAAAGCGTCTTCAATCTAATAAGTCCTACTCTGTGAACTAAGATCCAACTGCTGCCTCATCGTCGCAATGCCTGATGAATTTGTTGCACCTGTATCCCCTCGAGTTACATGTCTCCGACAAATCCGCTTAGCAGCAAAATCATACCCCTTCACTATTGAAGTCCGTAAATGCCAGAAAGCTTTCTACTCTAATAGTTTCTTCCTTCGAATAGCTACTCTAATAGTTTCTTCCTTCGAATAGCTAGAATGTGGAATTCCCTTCCGTCAACCTGCTCCCTATATATATATATATATATATATATATATATATATATATATAGGGAGAAAAACTTTGAGAAAGAGTTTACTAATCAAAGCAAAAGCAAACTAAAAAACGAATATAAATATTGCTATTTATTTCCAAACCCTAACCCTAACACACCAGTTTTTTGCCGAATAATAAAAAATAACTGTAAGACAGTCATTAGTGTTTTATCCTTTCGGGAATTTTCAGTGCAAAGTGACACGATTGCTACCAGTCGCGAGATTCGAACCCGGCCACAAAGCCATCTCTGACTTCATTAGCAAGGAGCCAACCTCACGGGCAATCTCAAACGCAAGAAATACCGTTGAAATTTTAACATTATTTTTTTAAATGTCGTAACATCCGGCGATAGTGATCTAATGATTATAACATCAGTATCGTCGCATGCGAGCTTAGGTGACCGGCTTTATATTTCAACTTTAAAGTGCTCAACAATAAGAACCAAATTTTTAAAGGCCTTACATAATTATTACAATAATATTTTTTTGATGCCCACAAACACTAGTGTTTCTTCCTATCGGGAATCATTGTGCAGGATGACACGATTACTATATATATATATATATATATATATATATATATATATATATATATATATATATATATATATATATATATATATATATATATACATCATACATTAATTATGGAACTATTCCAATATTTTCCCCGATTCCAATACAATTACCGATCCCGATTCCGATTCTTTATAAATCTCTAATTATTTAACTATAAAGTCATTATTTCCCCGCTTTTCGAAAAAAAAAAACAAAAAACAAAAAAAAACAAAAACATGCTAAATATGCAGATATTTTCCAAAACGTCAAAATACACTTGTGGAGGATGATCTATCGATTTTAGCTTTACTGGTAATTTAAAATCAATAAATATTTATTATTTTATCATTATTACCAGCAATGGAATATTTTTGTTTAAACAAAAATATTTAATATCATTAAAAAAAATCGTTTCGACACTGGAAAATAGGCATCAATTTTTCCGATTCCAATACCGATTCCGATTCCGATTAATCATCCCATCTTATAATTTATTCCTTGAATTCAGTTGACATTTACAATTCTTGACAGTATATGTTTCGTAGCGCAAAATCAATCACTTAATTATTATATCAATCAGTGACTCTATTATGTCCTTAACTCATCAGAATAAATAGCAACAATCAATACGTCAAAAGGAAATAAAGTGCGTTTTGACATGATTAAAATCCGAAAATTGGAGGAGAATCTGCAAATACCTTATAAGATGTTTTCATTACGCCATTTTGAATTTTAGAAAAAAAATGCTATAATTTGCAAGTTATTCACTATATATATATATATATATATATATATATATATATATATATATATATATATATATATTCTCTTGTTCATTTCATTTAATCGAAGTTCTCAGTAATCTAAAGACCTTAACACTTGGAGCTAACAGTTGATTTTTACACAAGATACATTGATATTCGAATGTTCCATTAAAGTTCTATTTTACTTCTCAAATACTGAGTCAGTAAAGAATTGAATGACATTAATAATCTCACACATTGCTTGATTTTACGGTATGCCAGGACAGAAATTCATTCTGTCTGGTGGAGGATCCAGCATAGTGCTGTTAGTATAGGCAACATCAGTTGAAGAATATGCACCAATATTCGTATAAGTCAGTGTATGGTAGCCAAGCTGATGGGATCTTATTTGGGATTTTTGTAATTTTGAAGATTTGGTCAGAGTTTATCTCAAAGATGAAAAATACTTACGCCAGACCGAAATGGTCAATGTACACTGGTTGTCCAACGTGCAAAGAATGTTTATTTCGAAAGCCGTTCTTAACCTTGGGAGGTTGGGGGTGTTTATTCCGAAAGGCATATTCATATTTTCAACCTTCCCGTAATCAACTTCTTAAAGGTAAGTCTTCGGGTGGTCCCCAAGTGCACTTTCATCAACCCTTTTATAGATAGATTTTAGAAAGCATTCAATTCATGTGAGTGTGTTTATTTAGGCAGCATTCTTTCATTTAAGCAAACATTGTCGAAAATAATAAACATTCTGCTTAATTATACTATAAAAACATTTTTTATTTAATTGTATTTTTTGCGTTAACATGAAAATTAATCTATGTCCCACACGTTCACGACTTTTTTCTCCTTTTTTATTGTGATTTGTTCATTCGCAAACGATACGAGGATATTGTCTAGGAGGCATTCACGTTTCCTCTCTCTCTCTCTCTCTCTCTCTCTCTCTCTCTCTCTCTCTTTTCAATAGATATTTCATCGTTTTCTTTTTGCCGGGAATAGGGCATCCTATTGGCAGATAGTTTTTAAATTCTTTTTCACACAGTACTGTTTCTCCTATAATCACTCTCTATGGTTTCATTTTTTTTTCACCTTGGTATTTTATTATCTTCTCTCTCTCAGTCCTGTTTAACCCAGCATCACGGGTGACACTAACTTATCTCTTCTTCTTGTCCCACATTACTATGTAATATTTAACAGCTCAATTGTCCCACGTTACTATGTAATATTTAACAGCTCAATTGTCCCACATTTCTATGTAATATTTAACAGCTCAATTGTCCCATATTACTATGTAATATTTAACAGCTCAATTGTCCCACATTTCTATGTAATATTTAACAGCTCAATTGTCCCATATTACTATGTGATATTTAACAGCTCAATTGTCCCATATTACTATGTGATGTTTAGCAGCTCAATTGTCCCATATTACTATGTGATATTGAACAGCTCAATTGTCCCATATTACTATGTGATATTTAACAGCTCAATTGTCCCATATTACTATGTGATATTTAACAGCTCAATTATCCCATATTACTATGTGATATTTAACAGCTCAATTATCCCATATTACTATATGATATTTAACAGCTCAATTGTCCCATATTACTATGTGATGTTTAGCAGCTCAATTGTCCCATATTACTATGTTATATTTAACAGCTCAATTCTCTATCTCTCTCTCTCTCTCTCTCTCTCTCTCTATATATATATATATATATATATATATATATATATATATATAGTCACTTTTCAGTATGCTCAACCCAAGGTAGGGAGCATTATAGTTATCCACATACAGTACTATTTCGCTGTATCACAGATCGTTATATATATATATATATATATATATATATATATATATATATATATATATATATATATATATATATATATATATATATATATATATACAATACAATACACAATCAAATGAGACAAATCATAATGATTCTCTTCTCACCGTTTTGATCATTGTAAGCCCCGTTCAAATTCCGCCACTGAGTCAGTTGTAATAATATCCCTAGGAAAAATATAAAAACACTGTCAATATTGCCACAGTTTGGGGTTAAATAATAGGGTGGTATAGACACGTGCGTGTTTTTAGGGTGAGAAACACGTTTATGAGAAGGAAAGTCCGAAATAACAATGCGAGAACAATGAAAATATTGTTTTCTAATGTCAATGGCACGAATGACAAAGGCCGAGTGAATTATTCGATATAAATGATGTAACTGTTTGCAATAAGCAAAAATTGAAAAAAACAAAACAAAACAAAACAAAAAAACAAAAAACAAAACAAAACATAAATGAAACATAAACAAAAACAAAAAATTAGTCAGATAGCAACAAATTCTATTTATCTATATATCTTCCGTTCTATCTATCTACTTCATCTATCTATCTACTTATCTATCTGTCTATCTATCCATCTTTTTTCTCATGTATATATCTATTTATCTTTCTTCATTTCTATCTATCTATCTATCTATCTATCTATCTATCTACGGTTCTCCATGGACTCCCAATCAACGCCAAGTTTCTTTATCTATCTATTGCTCTATAATAATGTGTAATTATTTATATACATTTATTTTAATAAATTAGAAAAATGATTGTCCCATGAGAGGTAAAATTCATTCCCTGAGCAGAACAGTTTCGTAACACTTTTATATCACCTTCACAAAAATGAAAACAATGCATAAAGATCCCAAACCTCCTGTTCCAAAGACCTAATACGTAACGGAGAAAATACTAGATAAAAATACAATTAATTATTGACAAAGCTGTAAGTCCAATCTTAACCACGAACGATACTAAGAATACAGTTGCGAGTTACTTAAGACTTATACCCATGGCTGACGGAACAAGAGCATGCAACCCCGTTGGATTAAATAAATTCTGCTTAGATTCCCGAGTTTAACAGAAAGATTTCCGAGTTCGACCAGATACACCTAAAGAAGACCGGAGGTTATATCAACCCAAAACGTTGTGAAAATAAGACTCAAGATGAAAACAGTAGTTCGAATAATCCAAATAAAACGAATTAAACCTCATTTTTAGAATCCTTGTTTCCATGTTTCTTAATCACAATGAGTTTGTTATTTTATTTATTTATTTTTTTTTAAGTGTCCAACGTTAAACTCATGAACTTAAGGAGTATTCAGAATAAAGTGAAATTCAGGAATCTTTTTTATTTGTTGTTTACTGACTATCGATGAAATTCAATGCAAATCTGAAATATTTGAATTTTAACACGGAGGCTGTGTCTATATTATGCCATCTAAAATCTGTCAAAAAACTTTAAAGAAACTAGTGGTGCAAAAATAATGTCGTTATATATATATATATATATATATATATATATATATATATATATAAAAGTGAACGTGTCTGTTTTTACATTTCCCTACTCTGTCAATTTTAAGTCTACAGACTCGAAATTTGATATACAGGGAGATTTGGGAAAATCTATGTGATCGGTTTTCAGGTTTTTTTCCCGCTCTTTTCCTCCCTCGCGGTACGAGTTCGAGCCTGCCTTCCTACTATCACTTTTTTTTTTAATAATTTTTGCTCAACATACACATCCAAACACCCGGGCAACGCCGGGTTTAAAGTCTATCTATACTCCTATAAATGCGTTTTCTATTTGTGTGTATTGATATTCATATTCATATTAAAAACCCTCTTTTCTATTTATTTCAAAAGAAAATACTATTTTCTTATATATGGGCTCTGGAATTGCATTCACTAGCTAAACATCTAGCTAATTTGCATATTCTTTTAAACATTCATTTTAATTAATTCCCTATTAGTTTTTCGGTTTTCTTATTGGATGATCACCTTTAGTTAACTATTACGTGTAATTATATTCATGAAGATATTCTGCATGATTTATACTTGCATAATATTTGCGTAAAAGCTTTACAGTAAACACAAAACTGTTTCCATATATATTTATGCATACGCATATATTTTTGTTTAATCTATAAAACTGAACATGTCTGCGTATCTGTGTGTCAGTGTGTGTACATTTCCCTACGCAATAACTCTGTCAATTTTCAGTCTACAGACTCGAAATATGATATACAGGGTACTGACATTTGTGAAAATCTTATGATCCGTTTTCGGCCAGAAAGTTGGCTGTTAAGGAGTCAAAGTTCAACGATTTGACCTTTGAGAACTCTACCAAACTCCTCCGACAATTTTGGGTCTAAACACTTGAAATTTTAGATATAGGTTCCTTGGACATGGATCTAACTTAATAACTTGATTTGATCCCAAAACAATAAATTTTAAGTAGTCATAATAGAGGTCAAAGTTAAAAAAAAGAAGACCTCTGCGGTGTCTACCAAATTACTCAGATAATTTCTGGTTTAAACATTTGAAATTTGTCATGAAGGGATAGGGCAAGCTTTTTAATCGGTTTCGGTCGAAAAATGTTAGTTACCAATATATAAATGTATGTATGTATGTATGTATGTATTTTTGCATGTCTGCGTAAAACTTTCGACAGAGGCGACCGATTTTACCAAGATCAGTATCGTTTTAAAGTTCGACCTTTCACACGACAAATATCGAACAATTGGCTAAAAACATTAATATCTTCACCTTCAACTAGGCACTTTTCTACCGGGGGGGGGGGTCGCTTTTAAGCCGATATTTTTGGAAGTCATCCTCTCCTTTTGATTGGCTTAATTTAAACATGAGTCCCATCACGTTTGGCGGTGGTCGTAACTGCAAAGACGTCAGGTTTTTTCTCATTCTTTTCCTTCTTCGCGGTACGGGTTCAAGCCTGCCTTCCTACTAGCACTTTTTTTTTGCTCAACATACACATCCAAAACCGGGGAACGCCGGGCAGAAATGCTAGTCTATATAGCTATAAATGTGAACGTGTCTGTGTGTCTGTCTGTGTGTCTGTGTACATTTCCTTACGCAATAACTCTATCAATTTTAGACTACAGACTCGAAATTTTATATATAGGGTACTGAGATTTGGGAAAATGTATGTGAATAGTTTTCGATCCGAAATTTTGCTGTAAAGGGGTCAAAGTTCAACGATTTGACCTTTGAGAACTCCTCCGACAATTTTGGGTCTACACACTTGAAATTTTAGATATTGGTTCCTTGTAAATGGATCTAACTTAATAACTTGATTAGAGCCCAAAACAATAAATATTAAGGGGTCATAATAGGGCTCATAGTTTAAAAATTGACCTTTTTTTTTGCTTTTTTTTTTGCTCAGCATACACCTCAAAACACCCGGGTAACGCCGGGCTGAAATGCTAGTATATCTATAAAAGTGAAAGTGTCTGTGTGTCTGCCTGTCTGTCTGTCTGTCTGTGTGGCTGTGTACATTTTCCTTCGCAATAACTCTGTTGATTTTCAGTCTACAGGCTCGAAATTTGATATACAGGGTACTGAGTTTTGGGAAAATCTACGTGATCGGTTTTCGGCCAAAAATTTGGCTGTTAAGAGGTCAAAGTTCAACGATATGACGTTTGAGAACTCTACCAAACTCCTCCGAAAATTTTGTGTGCAAACACTTGAAATTTTAGATATAGGTTCCTTTGACATGGATCTAACTTAACTTGATTTGATCCCAAAACAATAAGTTTTACGGGGTCATAATAGGGGTCACAGTTAAAAAAATTGACCGTTTTTTTTTTTTTTTTTTCTCAGCATACACCTCCAAACACCCGATCAACGCTAGGCCGAAATACTAGTATATCTATAAAAGTGAATCTGTCTGTGTGTCAGTGTGTCTGTCTGTATGTCTGTGTGTCTGTGTACATTTTCCTACGCAATAAATCTGTGAATTCTTTGTCTATAGACTTGAAATTTGATATACAGTGTACTGAGATTGGGGAAAATCGACGTGATCGGTTTTCGGCCAAAAATTTTGCTGTTAAGGGGTCAAAGTTCAACGATTTGACCTTTGAGAACTCTACCAAACTCCTCCGACAATTTTGGGTGTAAACACTTGAAATTTTAGATATAGGTTCCTTGAACATGGATCTAACTTAATAATTTGATTTGGGCCCAAAACTGTAAATTTTACGGGGTCATAATAGGGGTCAAAGTTGAAAAAGTTGACCATTTTTTTTCTCAGTATACACTTCCAAACACCCGGGCAACGCCAGGCCGAAATGCTAGTATATCTATAAAAGTGAACGTGTCTGTGTATCTGTCTGTCTGTCTGTCTGTCTGTCTGTGTGTGCGTACATTTTCCTACGCAATAACTCTGTCAATTTTTAGTCTACAGGCTCGAAATTTGATATAAAGTGTACTGAGATTTGGGAAAATCTATGTAATCGGTTTTCGGCCAGAAACTTTGCTGTTTAAGGGTAGAAGTTCAACGATTCGACCTTTGAGAACTCTACCAAACTCCTCCGAGAATTATGGGCATAAATACTTGAAATTTTAGATATAGGTTCCTTGGACATGGATCTAACTTAATAACTCGATTAGAGCCGTAAATAATAAATGTTAAGGAGTAATAATAGGGGTCAAAATTAAAAAAAATTGACCGTTTTTTTTTCTCAGCATACATCTCACACCCGGGCAACGTCTATATATCTATAAAAGTGAACGTGTCTGTGTGTGTGTGTATCTGTCTGTTTGTCTGTCTGTCTATGTACATTTCCCTTTGCAATTACTCTATCAATTTTTAGTCTACAGACTCGAAATTTGAATCAGTGTACTGAGATTTGGGGAAATCTATGTGATTGGTTTTCGGTCAGAAATGTGACTTTTAGGGGTCCAAGTTCAACGATTTGACCTTTGAAAGCTCTATCAAATTCCTCCGACAATTTTGTGTGTAAACACTTGAAATTTTAGATATAGGTTCCTTGGACATGGATCTAACTTAATAACTCGAGTAGAGCCCAAAACAATAAATTTCAAGTGGTCATAATAGGGATCAAACTTATAAAAAAAAAATGACTTCTGTGGTCTCTACCAAATTACTTAGACACTTTAATTTGAAATTTTATATAAAGGGTATTCAGAGATAGGGCAATTTTTTTCATCGGTTTGGGTCGAAAATTATCAGTTACCAATATATAAATGTATGTATGTATGTTTGCACGTGTGTCTAAAACTTTCACAGAGGCGACCGATTTTAGCAAGATCAGGATCGGTTTAAAGTTCGACCTTTCATACGACAAATATCGAAAAATTGGCTAAAAACATTAATATCCTCACCTTCAACTAGGCACTTTTCTACAGGGGGGGGTCGCTTTTTTTCGCCGATATCCTCTCCTTTCGATTTTCTAGCCTTAATTTAAACTTACGTCACCTCAGGTTTGGCGGTGGTCGTAACCGTAAAGACGTTAGTTTTTTTTTCCGTTCTTTTCCCCCTTCGCGGTACGGGTTCGAGCCTGCCTTCCTACTAGCACTTTTTTTTTTTGCTAAACATACACATCCAAACACCCGGGCAACGCCGGGCTGAAATGATAGTATATCTATAAAAGTGAACGTGTCTGTGTATCTGTGTTCTGTGTGTGTGTGTGTGCGTGTGTGTACATTTCTCTGACTAAGCTCAATGTTGCTTACCTGCGGTGATCTAACGAGTGTGTCAACGTGATTATGCCAAACACATACTCACACACGCACACACGCATATATATATATATATATATATATATATATATATATATAATATAAATAATAAATATATACATATATATATAAAGAGAGAGAGAGAGAGAGAGAGAGAGAAGGAAGGGAGAGTATCTATAAAATCAGAAAACGGCAATATAAAAACATATACTAATGTATATAGATTTATTCGTTTATTCAATAAGGATAATAAATCAATTAGGGGTATAGGATAAGTAAAACTCTTTTATATTATGGTATTTCGAATTTTCATGCTTCTCATCAGAGGAAGAGAGAAGATGCTAGGTAACATAATAGTGATGCGACATCTAGCGATAGCTAAATTAGGAGCGGAAAAAGATTTTAAGATTTAAAAGATTTCAAATTTCCACCACTGAGCGCTTATACGCGACTATAAATCATCGTTTGAATTGAAGTGAAACTGAAATTCCCACAGCGAAGCTTCTGTTTATTAACAATTTAAAAAGGCTGACATTCGTTTTGTATTTTACAGTTACATTTTCTCTCCAAATTTATTTCACCTGGTTCAATCCCATTATTATTCACTATTTTGTTTATTTTACCATTATTAGAACCTATTATAGTATTGGCTGGATTAACAGTGGTTAAGAATGAAAGTTAAACCATGGTCTTATAATTATTTTACTTAATCAACTCTCTACTGGGGAGAAATTTTATATCAATTATTTTGTAAAATTATTTAGGGATATTGATTGAATATGTCCGCTAAAAGGCGGATTAAACCAAACTGGTTTTTGTGTCTATTTCGCTTAATATTATCATCACGATTATATGCTTCTTAATTATTTTTAATTTTCTTCTTTTTATTCTTATTATCTTTTATACCAGAAATTTGGCTGTTAAGTGGTCAAAGTCCAACGATTTGACTTTTTAGAACTCTACCAAACTCCTCCGATAATTTTGGGTTTAAACACTTGAAAGTTTAGATATAGATTCCTTGGGCATGGATCTAAGGTAATAACTTAATTTGAGCCCAAAACAATAAATGTTAAGGGTCATAATAGGGGTCAAAGTTAAAAAAATTAACCTTATTTTTTTTTGGTCAGCATACACTTCCAAACACCCGGGCAGCCATGCAAGTATATATATATATATATATATATATATATATATATATATATATATATATATAAGGATATCATGGAGAAATCAAAAACATAAAAGAGGTGAATAACACACACACACACACACACATATATGTATATATATATATATATATATATATATATATATATATAAGTAAAGAGGGTGATAGATGGATTCATACATGATCTTTTTGTTCTACCTTATAGAACGAAACATACTTGTATATATGGTTGTGCTTGTATTTGTGATGGGCATTGTTTAGAGGGTGTTCCCAGCTTTTCTGTCTTTCTTTGTTCTTGGATGTTGATCTAAGTTGACCTATACCAACTTCCGCCCA
This sequence comes from Euprymna scolopes, assembly GCF_053919585.1. Lineage (NCBI taxonomy): Eukaryota > Metazoa > Mollusca > Cephalopoda > Sepiida > Sepiolidae > Euprymna > Euprymna scolopes. The sequence goes on from NC_136517.1 coordinate 15,437,609, forward strand.
CCCAGAGTCTAAATTAAAGTTACCATTGTCGTTTCTAAGTGTGTCAGGCATAAGTCTTAAGACAGGGCGGGAAATTGTCTTTTGTTTAAAGAGAGAGAGAGAGAGAGAGAGAGAGAGAGAGAGAGAGAGAGAGAGAGAGAGAGAGAGAAAGACAAACAGACAGAGAAAGAGAAAGAGGGCGTGGGGGAATGGAGGAAAGTTTAACAAAAACAAACTAAAACAAAACACGAACGTATATTCTTAAGGAACGCCTATTCAATTTACGCGTTTAATGTTGAAAATGTTGCGGACGTCTGTTATAGCGACACACTACTGAAAAATAAAACATAAACAAAAATGTTATTTCAAACTTAAGAATCACATATCGGCGAAAATACTATTAACACTTGACAGACCAACAAAAATGTTATTTAAAACTTGAGCTTGATAGACCGGCGAAAATTCTATTTCAAACTTAAACATAACGGACCGAAGAAATGTTCATTTGAAAGTTAAGCTTGATAGATCGACTAAAAAAATGATTTCACTGGTAACTATGACAAACCGACGAAAATGCGATTTCGGACTAACAGACGGACGAAAATTATATTCCTAACACACACACGTACGCGCTCGCACACACACACACACACACACACACACACACACACACACACACACACACACACACACACACACACACACACACACACCTATATATATTGCGGACTATTATTCTCATCTTTTAGTTGTTGTTTCATGATGTTTCGGCCAATATTCCTCTGGCCTTCATCAGGTTACCCTTAGTTAGGAGATTCGGAGTTCCTATCCCGTCGCGGTTACTACCTGGCGAAGGCCAGAGGAATAATTGGCCAAAACGTCGTGAAACAACAGGTAAAAGATGAGGATAATACTCCGCAATGAATAAATGAATAAATAATACTCATCTCAATAAGCACTCCAATATATATATATATATATATATATATATATATATATATATATATATATATATATATATATATATATATATATATATGTATATATATATATATATATATATATATATATATATATATATATATATAAGAGACCTTGTCTGTCTGTCTATTAATGGGGTCATTTTGTCTCTGCGTGAGAAAAGGTCTCTATCAAACTACCCTCTCAATTTTTGGTCTGCAGACTTCAACCTTATGATGTAGGGAATACGGGCTTGTGTTACAAATTCGATTTGGTTTTTAGCCGCTTAAAATAGCTGCTAAGGATTCAAAATTGAAAAATCGGAATTTGGCAGGCATACGGTCGACATAGATAGTGCTTCTATACTTATGCGGAAATATGCATTTATACGTTCATGTCGGTTGATTTTCAGAGTTTTGATATCCATCTGTTGGTGGCTCAGACGGTTACGAATAACCCTGGGGCGTTAGATGTTTTGGTTTCGATCCTAGCTAGAATTAAAATAGCATATTTAATCATATTTTACGACTGGACCACGCGGAGCGGCCACTGCTATATAGAGTACAATATAATAATCAATAGAATATTGGCTCTCAAATAAATCCGTAATTTGCATTCTAAGGATATTTTACGACCGAGCAACACCGGGCAAAGCGCAAATATTCAGAAAGCTTAACCGTTGAGATTTTCTTTAGTAGAAAAGAAAACAAAAACAAAACAACACAAAACAAAAAAATAACTTCACCATGACCGACAAACCGACAGATAAACCTTCTCCGCGAGCTGCATGGACGCATCTAAAGTATAAACCGGATAGGATTAGGAAAACAACGGAAAAGACAATTGAATGTAGGTGGATGGACAGGAAACGGGGATGGGGATTAGAACTCGAAGGTCAAAAGTCAAAGTTCATGAGTATCGTAGGAGGTCGAGATCATTCTTGTAGTGTTATTCTGTATATATAAGAAAACCCTGAAATTAACACACCCTTCTTTTTTTTTTGCTGCGTATTTTGTGATTAAAGACGGATATTCGTATTTAGATTGTAATCCATGCAAAGTGATTGAGTTTGTTCAACAGTTTCGAATACGGAAATTGTTTATCATCTTAAAGTGCGCCGATTGGGATTCCGTCGATGATTTCTCGTGCTTAAGTCTTGTATAGCATTTTTGTAAGTTTAATACGCTTAAGTTTTGAATAGCATTTTCGTCATCATGTCACACTTGTGTCACGCTAAAATTTTAATTTACATTTTCATCATTGTGTCACACATTCTGCAATAGCATTTTCGTCGGTGTGTCACGCTAAAGTTTTAAGTATCATTTGTCTCGGTGTGTCACACGTAATTCTGCAAGATCATTTTCGGTGGTGATTTTTTCAGTTGGTCACCGTCGGGTTGAATAAATTCAGAAATAAAAAATTTAAATTGAGACAACATTTTTTTAGAATTCTTGGAATTTGATCTGTATTTTAGTAGTAGTAATAGTAGTAGTAGTAGTTGTAGTAGTAGTTGTAGTAGTAGTAGTAGTAGTTGTAGTAGTAGTAGTAGTTGTTGTAGTATACATTTTTGTGGAATTCTATTTTTATAATATTTTGAAGCTTACGTTTGGAAGATGGTGTAAAAGGGAAATAACTCAAAGTGCATAACAAACAAACAAACAAAAAATAATAATACTTGTTGCCATTTCGCCTCCAGTGAAACCCAATTGGTTATTGTCATTCCGTAATCTTTGATTCTGACCAGTATGAAAACGTCTATGAAAGGTTAACGCCAATCCTGAAGTGTATCTACGAAACAGAGATATATGATAATCAGATTCCTCTTAGATAAGAGAAAAATCCAGGTTGTTCTCGATGGCCGCACGTCCAATCAACAGTCTTTAAATGTATGATCAAACAAAGAACTAAACTACTACAAAAAGTCACCGAAAAGGCAACAATCTCAAGCAATCAAAGAGCAACAACCTATTTACCGACTATTTGGGAAATCTTACTGACAGAGAACAAATTTACTAGTCTCGTAATAATCGTAGACTAATACATGAGAAAGAATGCCGGAAAGGGAAAAGGAACGCGTATGACCTCAAAAATCTTGAAACTCATAAAAAATCTGAAAAAAGAACATTGCAATGGCATGGATCGACTACAAAAAAACATAACAGAACCCATCAAGCATGGATAATTTAATGCTTAATACTGCACACAGTATGTGAAAAGAGTATCAGTCTTATTAAACCAATAGGAACATGGAGATTAGAACTGACAACACCTGGCTGAGATAAGAAATACAGAAGCAGTTTCCAAAGAGACTCTTTATTATCACTACTATTTTTCTTGGCCATGAATGAGGCTACAGAAAAAATAAAACATACTTAGGAAATATGATGCCGGATGAAATCTCATAGGCACAGATGAATACACTTCCTCATGTATATGGACGTCCGAAATATATTTGCGAAAAAATGAAAACAAAACAAATGAACAAACGAAAAATATTTTGATAAAACTGATAAAAACAAGATTCTTCACCCAAGACATTCAAATAGAATTCGCTATGGAAAACTGTTCATAAATATAGATTAAAAAAAGGGGGGAGGAACTGGAGACAACAACGGGTATTGAACTACTCAACCGAAAAGAGATGAGGGTATTTAGCGAATATAAGAACTATGCCTACCTTGGGAGTTCTAGAACCAAACATGATTGAAACAACAGCCTGCTTCCCTCCGGACTACAACTTGGATGTCTTCAAGTCCAATGTTAACAAATTCCTAATGAACCGCCCCCTTAATTAAACACTTCATCAAATCTCCACACTAACGTAATGTACTTGCAATAACCCTTATCCCTGAGTGGCTTCCGGGCCTTGATAAGTGGTGATCACTGTGTAAAAAAAAAACAAAAAAACAAAACAAAACAGCAATGAAAGAGAAGTTTGATAAAAAAAAAGAATACACGAGAAGAATAAGAAAATATAAATTTAGAAAATGAGAATAAACATCCGAACGGTACCACGAGACATTTTGAATCATTTATAAGAACTTATACTTAAGATAATCATATCCTTATTAGACAAGAGAACACTCCTGGTTATTGTCCATGGCCATACGCCCAAACAGGAATATCAGGCGCAGTATGTAAACGGATATCACACTTCCGGCATGTTTCGATCCTGTCTTGCTGCTGGATCAGGTTGGCCGAAAGTAGAGAGTGAGATTGTTGCTATGATCAACCTAAAAAATAGTTACTTCCCTTGGACTAACAAGTGAGTGATCGCAGGGAACGAGTTAGCAGGAGGAGCAGAGTCAACCATGATACTTGAGATCACTCACACAACTCCAAGAGGAGAAATGTTTATCTTTGCACAACCAGTGGTTAAATTTATCATAATTTCAATTGTAACTTGTTAAATCTATTAAACGTTCAACTTCGTTCTATTATTACGTGGTTTTCACAGACGCACACGTTGGAAAACACATGACAATTGGCGACGAGGATTGTTTAGTTTGTTTTTGTGCACGCGTGGGAACGAATACATAAAAATGGATTACACTATACAACAATTAATGCAACAACAATTACGTTTGATGGAATTATTTTTGGAGAGATTTTCAGCACTTTAATCATCGCTCTTGGAATCAATCCCACGATCAATCACGAAATTCTATTACAGCCCCAAGTCGACGTTTTGTGTTTGTTTTTCACGCTTTGAGGACCTCTTTCGGTTGAAATTTAAAGAATAAGCTGACGACTGGAAGATTAGACTTTTGCTAATAAGCTCAAATCGTCGTACGTAGTGGTGCCAAATTAAAGGTCGTGTTTCCCGCCTAAACATGGTGCGCACAGTTCTAAGTCCTATCGGACTCCTGACCCCTTAAATGTCTAGATTAGGTTTCTTAGCTAGCCGAGTGAATTTCCCCTCCTCCATCTCCGATAGGTAACGTCTGAGATGCCCACATCCTATTTTTCTTTTTCGCCCCCGGCCACTCCAATAACTGACCTCATCTTGGCGCAACATCATATAAACCCCAACTCCCTCACCCCATCTTTCTTTGTTCCTGTCTAGAATGGAACCCCATTTAGAGATCGACCTGCTTGTTTTCGGTCTCCAACAAGCTGGAAAACAGTAGGCAATCTACCATCTATCTTCCCGCAAAACTCACTACCACTGCAATTTCATGGGTGTCACGAGTATGCTGTTTAAATCTATGAAAATCAGGAACTAGTCGACAAGCAATATGGATTTCGTCCTATAAAGTCGATAATTGATACACTAAGTGTGATATCACAGAATCAATGAATCTCTAGAAAGGGGGTTCGCTTCTGGAACAAGAGTTCTTGACATATCAAAGGCATTCGGTAGGATCTAGCACAAAGAGTTTGCTTAATAATATGGAATATGGAATATCTGGAAATATTTGTAGAATACTGATCGGCCTATAAAAGTAGTTATTCCTATTTACTTTGATTTCCCACTATATCAAAGCCAAAAAATGCAAAACTCAAAGCAAGCAAAAAAGTGTGTATTTGTGTGTGTGTGTGTGTGTGTGTGCGTGTGTATCGTAAGCTATGCCTCCGTTCCACTGTCTCCACGGTAAGTTGGCTATAATTTTATTCTTTATTTTTTAAATTTATCCTTTCTCTTAGATAAGGACTTATATTAAGCATTTAGTGAGTTCATTCAACGTTTTTAATTGTGTATAATCTTTTCTTTTTTAGTTAATATATCGTGTGTGTGTGTGTGTATGTATGTGTATGTGTGTGTTTGCGCGGTTGCCTTGTTTCTCTCCCCCTTCCTCCTTGAATGCATCCTGTACGCTAGCATTCGCGTAGTCGGTGAGTACAACTCTGTTTTTCTTGTTTTTGAAAACATTTATTATTGTAAGATGGAAGGTGGCATGATGCGACCCTCACTTGAAAGTACACCACAGACCATAACCGTGGCCGGAAACTTTGTTTTCATCACCCTGGGCATGTCCGGTGTTAATCCAACGATGCATTTTTAGGGTACTAGCACCAACCCTGTTGCCATAACTTGAATGAGTTGTACAGCGACGCATCTCTGATCTTGCTCGTTGAACATTGTGTCACTTTCAGACATGATAGAAGGCTTCTATCACTCTTGGGATTTGTACACAACTGGCCAACTAGTAGATGGTCTTCTTCTTCTTCTTCTTCTTCTTCTTCTTCTTCTTCTTCTACAACAACAACAACAACAAAAAATAAATAAATAAATAAATAAAACCGGTTTTCATTAAATGGAAATGGAATCATGTCTTCTTTTCTAGGACGACAATGTTATCGCTCCATCCTGTATAATACTTTCCCTATAAATGGTCGACCTGTGTATCCTATGCTCATTTTTGTGGTCGCATCACGGAGAGTTTCTTTGCAAGGACTTTTTTTGAGCGGACACAGTAGTGTATCTGTTACGTGGTCATAACATGCCTTTCGGCATTATTTCCTCATTTTTGAAGGGTAGTGTAGTATCTGTTCCATTGCTATCATGTGATTCGATGATCACCTTTGTGATCGCGCTATTAAACAACACACGACGAGTATTTGATGTAAATCACATGAGCTCTCCCCCCTCTCTCTCTCTTTATCTCTCTCTTTCTCTCTCGCTCTATAATACTGTCACGTAGTGTAGAAAAAGAACACCAAAATCCATCGCCAGTTGTTTGGTCGCATCGGAGAGTTTCTTTGCAATGACTTCTCATTGGTGGAACACATTACTGTGGAACTGCTTCCCTGCAGATAACAACATAGTCATCTTCAAATTTAATACTAACAAATACTTGACATATAAATAATCGAACTTTGTTAATACCATTGATTGTTCTTTATCGTTCGGCTGACAATTTCATTAACTCATGAATGATCGGCCATCATAAAACAACTAAACAAAACACTATGAATAAACAAATTATAATAGACGAGTATTTGATGTAAATCACATAAGCTGTGTGTGTATGCATGTGTGTGTGTGTGTGTGTGTGTGTGTGTGTGTGATACTGTAATGTAGTGTAGAAAATAAGTACTAAACATCAGTCACTAATTGTCTGGTCGCATTGGAGATTTTTTTAGCAAGAACTTCTCATTGGCGGAACACATTACTGTGGAACTGCTTCTCTGCAGATTACAATATGTTGTCATAAAACCTCTTCGTAAGTAATCATTCTTTCTTCATACCATTGATTGTTGCCTATCTTCCGGGTGATAAGCAATCCATTATGTTAGCCGTTAGGTCCTAGGTATGACTTTAAAAGACATGCAGTGGCGAGGTCCCAGTTAAGACTGGAGAATGTGGAATTGTCCCTAAGTTATTATTGCTCCCAGGTCCACTTTGATTCCGAGTGGTAATACCTGTTAGGGCATCTGGTGCTACCAGATCAGGCTGTCTAAAGATACTAGTTTCTTGCCCCCAAAATGCACTAAACATTGATGTTATTGTTTTTCTCTTTCTATTCGCAAAACTCAATCATGTTATGCAAATTTAAAAAACAAAAACAAACAAAAGAACAACAGTTTACTTCAACAAAACAACCAAACACCATGAATAAATATTTGTAGATATAAAGAACTTCAAAAATATGTTTTTCCAAAATTACTGGATACGACGTTAAATAACATGAAAAGGGTTGATATATCGTGAAACGAAACAACCACACATTAGCTTTTATCATCGGGTGGGTTTTAACCTTAATAAGTGATAAGTAAATAATATAAAATATCGCATTACAATGTTTTTCTTTTCTTTTTTTTGAATACCATTTAATTTTATTTTATTTCAGAAACAGCCATCAACATCTTACTGCCGTTATCAGCTTCCTACTTATTTAAACTGCGATTTTCTTATCTAAACAAAAGCACAACAAAAAAGAAAACGCGAAAGACTTCAAAATATTAAGAGTTAAGAATGTGTCTCTCTCATATTGCAGCAGTAGTTAAAAAACACCAGGCACAACTTCCTCACTGGCATTAAATGTTGAATACAAGATATGTTGATTCATGGGAATTAAAAATCTTTCTTATTTAATCATTGTTTTTCATTATTTTATTGCAAAAAGATTAATGAGTAGGAAATATTTATTTTTGTGATAGGTGTGTTGCGAAAATTAAAAAAAACCCTAAAAAACTCAATAGTATGCCGCCATGAAAAAAGATTGAGAACCACTGGATTAAGCTGTTACTCGTCTCTCACTTAAGTGCACCTCAGTTGTCTCGAGGGAGATCAGATATGGCAGAGATAAGATTGCTAAACCATTAATTTCAACTGTAGATTGCTACCATTAAAATAAAACAACGATTAATAATATCGATTTTAAAGTTTCTAAAATTAGTGTTTAAGTGTTTGACTGTTTTTTTTTCTATTGCCTGATTCGCAATCGATAGAAATCAACGATAAATAATGTCAGAATATTGTCATCAATCTATATATATATAAATAAAGCAGTAGATGTATGTACGTGTGTCTGTCTTTGTGAAAATAAAAATAATACGAAAACTGCATGAATTAAAATATACTTAAGCGCATTTTACGATCGGACAAGGTCGGGTGCACCCCCCCCCCCCGCAAATCAATAAAAAATCATGTTGTAACACTGACATCAATCTATCAAAAACGCGAGTCTATCTGAGTATTTGAACTTTCATTTCATTTTCCTCCATGTTTAATAGAGTTGTGCACTTTCTACATCTATTAATCATTTATTTTGCATTTGTCTAAAAACTAATGGTTTTATAAACAGAGTATTTTTTAGAGGTGTCGAACTTGACGAAATTGATAAGTTTATTTTCTTTAAATGCAGATTTAACAACTATAGGTTATTTTGAGTTCATCTTGGTTTGGCAAATAATCATAAAAAACACTCGACTAGCTACAACCACTATAAACTATCCCCCCACTCTCTATCTGTATCTAAATCTAAACGCAGATCCCATGAACAACGCTTCTTTCCCAGAAGTGCTCGCCCGTGGAAGACTGTTCCGCTGTCCTGCTTCCCGGTTAAATACAACATGGTAGACTTCTTGGTGAACCATCTCCATCAACAATCAAATTCTACCCAAGTTACACAACTTACAATTACTACACCACCACCTTACATTCATTAACCCTTGTCCTCGAGTGCTCTTCGGTTCTTGATAAGTCGTGACTCCCAAGTAAAATAAATAAATAAATAAATGAATGAATAAAATAAAGACACTGACACCCAAACAGCGTTTGAAAATTTTCTAAATTTACTTTGAAAATCGCGGTTCAGTTGGAGCAAAGTTTTATGTGGCTTATAATCGACCATCACAACGATTAGTTAGAGAAATTGTGAATCATATCAACACTGCGTTCACTCTAAACGATAATAAAAGGCGATTGCTGCTGTAGTGTTGATCTGTCAATTCGTTAACGCGCTCAACAATTAAATATGTGAACTTCGACTTTATAGAAAATTTTCCGTAAAGGTTTGCACTCTTATAAGATTCAACTTGTGCAGAGTTGAAGCAAAAAGATTATCATTCACGCCGTACATTTGGTTAATAGGCCGAAGGAAGCCATTTATCGACAATTTCCTTACAAAATTATCTTCAGTGACCAAGCACACCTTTAGTTAAATGGCTATGCCAATAAACAGAATTGCCAAATTTGGAGCGATGATAATCCACAAGCTATGATCGAAACATTATTACATTCATTAAACGTCAGTGTTTGTTGCGCTTTACGGATTAGTGGAATCATTGGTTCACATGTCTTCAAAAGTGATGATGGTTACAACGGCGAACGACGAAAAAAAAAAAAATGATTACCAACTTCCTCGTGTCTTGACTGAAAGACATTAATGTTGCAGAGCTGATTTCAGCAGGACGGAGCCACAAGTCATACAGCGTTCGGTACAATCAATTTACTGAGAGAAACATTTGATGGACTAATAATTTCACAAAATGGGCCTGTCACTTAACCACTTCGCTACCTCGTTCGTAAATCGGTTGAGGAACTAGTCACATTTGGCGTGTCTAATCTGTGCGTTAAGTTCCCTGTGTTTCCACGAAACTGAAAGTAGTGATGGTTGATCATAATAATATGTAGTGTCTATTTAAAATATATACTTTCGCACAAGTAATTGAGCACTCTAATTATTCCTCCTATAACAGAAAATTGCACTATATAGTGTAATTATATATATATATATATATATATATATATATATATATATATATATATATATATATATAAATGTTTGGAGGTACAGAATTTATATACAGTTTTGAAAATAATAAGCGGAAGTTTCTCAAGAGCTCTTTCGGCTATCATCTCATCAGGAGAAAATCGATAGCGTACAAAATAATATTATGTCGAAAATAAAGAGTTCTAATGGGGAACTTATTGAATGTGCCAAAAGTACGAGGACACTAAAATAAATTTATTAACGTTTAAAAACGATTAAAATATTGGCACAACGAGGGAGAAAAAAAAAAACAGGAGAAAAAATTCAAAGTTTCCCAAAGAGAAACAATGCTTTGGATGTTTCCTTTTGTCGGCACAAAGATGGTTGACGCAACGCAATAGAGACAGACTCCAAAAACTTTAAATGGTTTCTGGTGTCCGCTCTATGTAGCACCTCGAACCATTCTATTTTATATCTATCGGCACATTTGTATAAACCAGCATGTTCCATCGAAGATCAGACAAGGGAGGATGGGGTCTGGTGGTCTCCCTCCTTCTGCAGCCTTGGACTCTGCTATTGGCCAGCATTTGGTTGACAACCCGTGTTGTGCCGATGGATATAAAATAGAATGGTTCGAGGTGCTACATAGAGCGGACTCCAGAAACCATTTAAAGATTTAAGTATGTATTTTATCTTTCTGACAATTTATTGCCATCTCACTTGTCTGATTTTAATAATTTTACTTGAGTTTTTCAATTAAACATAAATAGAAACAGTTTAGTCTCGTAATTTGGAAAGATTAGAAAACCCAAAAATGTTGTGAAATGTTTCATCAAATCATCTTTTTTTTCTTAAATTTTCGGTTTGATATACTTTTTTCAAATAATGCTTTAGCTCTTTTATTCCTAGTTTTTTTTGTGGTATTAACCCTGAAGGGTTAGTCCCTCGTGGAGAGTAAAAAGAATAAGCTTGGTGTTGTTGAAGGTTGCTGTAAGTATGAAGTCGATATGCATGTCTGGGATTTAGTGCGAATTTTAAATAAGAGTTTGATCACATATTTGGAAACATTATTTCGTAATATTTTTTTGAAAATCTAATATAGAAAAGGCTGTATGTCTGTCTGTCTGCGTGTCTTCATATTTTCAAACTCTATCTCCTCCGAAACTAAAAATCACAGAACGGTGGTAGGGGCCTCAAATGATTAGAGCTTTTACGGACCGTTTTTTTATATGTCTTTAGCCGTTTAAAATAGTTTTAAAGGGTCAAAAATGATAAAAATTGAAAAAAAAAAAAAATCGTTATATATTTTGTAAATTCATATTAGTTTATTTTTATTTTTTACTTTTTAATCAGTTCATATGCGTGTCACGTTGGTACAATGGGTTACGTTATCAGCGTTGAATGCTACAGTTTCGATTCTAGCAGATGGCACTTAAATACTTTGTTTTTTTACTTTTGTAATCACGACTCTATAATAATATATACGAAATCTGGATAAATTAAAATATCATATTTTAGCATATTTCACCTCTGGGCAAAGCCAAGCGCCCCTCAGGTAATATTAGAAAACCAAAAAATGTCAAAATATTTTATTAAAATCATTAAAATACTTTTGTTGTTCTGTTTTTTTTTAAATAGACTTTTAGTGTAATGCACTTCATTTTTCTGGTGGTCTTCGTGGAAAGAGAGGGGGGGGGGAGAGAGATAGAGAGAGAAAATGATACACTACATTGATTACATTAAATATTTCTGTCTGCATCAGAGGTCGACAACCTTTTGAAGTCTGAGGGTGAAAAAGCTATGCTGATTATAAGAGGAGGGTCCAAACAGCTTTGGTTACATTGTTCCCACAACAGTTATTAAATATGTAAATACATTTTCTGTGCGTTTAAAAAGAACACGCGTGAAATAGAATATGATTATATTTAAAAGATATCACTTATTTTACTATAGAAATTAAAAAAAAAATGCAAACATATTTTTACAAAAAAAAAACAACTTTATATTATTGTAGGTGGAGGAAGGTTGCGGGCCAAACAAAATTCACTCAAGGATCGGAGATTGCCGACCACTGGTCTACACAGATAATAAGTTGAAGCTAATTCGGACCAATATTTTAGTGAAGACAGGTTCGCGGCAGTGGGTACTAATTAAAACAACTACATACACTAGGTGAGGAATAGATGATGCGACCTATCATTTAAAATTAAGAGTATTAATTTCGTTACGTGCTTAAAAATGTAACGAAATAGCAACTTAAATGATAAAAAGAGGAGGATTAAGATATATAATTATAAAACTCTGTGAATATATATCATAACAAAAGTTCCCTGACCCACGTGGCGCGGGTGACAAGATCAAAATGTAGTATCTGTTCTGGCAGATGCTGCAACCAAAGACCGTTGCTTTTGTGGCAATAAGTTTCTGGCCCATGTAGGGGCAACCCTATATACCAAGAGGCAGCAGTACCAGACCACCCTCTCCCTGTTCGGGGTAGCTGGTCCGCCTTTCCCTCCCCCTACACCCTCTACACATTAACTCCTGTTTGTTTGCTTACAATTTAATTAATATGTACAAAACTGTACACTTTGTTTTACAAGGTAGACACCACTTATCAAGGCCCGGAAGGCACTCGGGGATAAGGGTTATTGCGTGTACAGTAATCATTGGAATAGTATCGTAGCAATCGTTAGTATTGCAGATTTGATAAAGTGCCTTACTTAAGGGGACGGTTTATCAGGAATTTGTTTATGTTGGACTTGAAGACATCCAGGTTGTAGTCAGGTGAGAAACAGGCAAACGGAAGAGAGTTCCACAGGCGTTCAGTTCTAAGAAAGAAGCTTTGTTCATGGAATCTACGTTTTGGTTCTGGCACAGATAAAGAGTGGGGAAAATTTTTGACAGTGGTTTCAGTTAGACGGGTGTTTATCATGAAAGATTGGCGAGGGGAGACCAGAGATTGGAGCCCAGACGAGCACTTGCTATGGAAGTAACGATAAAACAAAGACAGGCCCGCAACGTCTCTTCTGTGGGATAGAGGTTGCAGGGAAGAGAAATTGGCATTCCCACTAAGGCACGAAACATATTTTGTACTCTGTCAAGGCAGAATAGGCTGTTTTTAGAATCTCCTGTCCAGATGTGGCAGCAGTACTCCATCCTTGGACGTACTTGGCTTTTATATAGATAGAGAATTGCATCAGTAGTAGGATATCTTCTGAAGCGGTAGAAGGATCCTATCATTTTCCAAGCGACCTTGGCAACTGATTTGATGTACGTGTTCCATTTTAGGTCAGGAGTAAAGGTCAAGCCCAGAAGCTTATCAAAACATGGAGCTTCCCTTTCAATTGATGCCAGAGCGTTGATGATGTAAAGATAGAAGCTTGATTGTCGATGCATTAAAAGTAACCAGCCATCCCTTCCTCCACTGTACCACGCGCTCAAGATCAGAGGAGAGAGAATCAGAGAAAACTTTGTCATTTACGGCCTTTGATGTGTTGCCATAGATGGTCGTGTCATCAGCATAGATGTCAACGAATGATTTTAGTATGTGTTTTAGGAGATCATTGATGCAGATCAAGAAGAGAGTTGGCACAGGATGGACCCCTGAGGGACTCCAGCGTTAATACTGTGGGCCTCTGATTTCTGTCCATCAACCACTACTCTTATGAGCCTATCAGAGAGAAATGATTTAATGATTGAAAAAACATTTCCAGTTATACCGTAGCTGGAAATCTTGTGAAGTAGGCCTTTATGCCATACCTTATCGAAGGCCTTTAATATGTCCAGAGCAAATGCCTTAGAAAGGAAGCCTTTGTCGAGAGATTCACTAATCCTATGAGATATAACCGTTAGCACATCTGCTATAGATCTGGTAGAACGGAAACCATATTGCATGTCACTAAGAAGGTTATTTCTGCTGAGGTGGTTGACTACTTCTTTATTTAATATGGATTCCACCAACTTACACAGTTTCACAAATTCATTTTCATACTGAAAACGGATTCATATACTTTTTTTTATTCCAGCATTATTTATATATCTATATATACTATGTATTAAAAGAAATCTACATTGAATAAGTAATCTCATTTACATATTACATAAAAAAATCTATTTTAATCATTAGTTCAACCTTTTAATTTTTTTTTGTAAACGAATCGTTTTAATTGTTCTATTTAGATGTACTATTTAAAGTGGATTTATTTTATTTATAATTTAATTTATATTTTACGCAATTAATTTTCAATTATTAACAGCTGATATCAGTTGCGTTTAAAACCGGAAATAAGCTTATTCATTTAAGCTACGAGAGTTATTTCCTGTTTAAGCTATGAGAGTTACTTCGCATTTGATTTTCATGAACCAAAATGAATGTGTGTTATGCTTCCCTAAATCCAACATATGATCACTTTTTGTAACAAGTTTGGATATCAGGTGTGGCATAAATAGTATGTGACTAATCCACATGGCCATATGTTTCGACCGGGCAACGCCGGGTATATATTGCTTTACTTGATAAACTCATAAATACATTTCATGGAAACGAAAAACAAAAACAACAAAAGTATTTTTTATTTAACCGGACAACGAAGTCAGAAAACCTAGTGATCAGGGTACGCTCAGTAGTCCAATTGTTCACACACAAAGAATCTCAAATTTTTCTTATTTATGATATCTTTAATTAGATAAATATTTCAAAAGAATCTCAATTTTTTTTTTATTTATGATATCTTTAATTAGATAAATATTTCAAAAGAATCCACCTTTTTTTAACAGGAGGTTTTAAAGAGGATTCTTTCGCCTGGATTTATAATCCTGAAATTACCCTGTCAGGTCAACAAACCAACAATTTATGGCTGGAGCACTTGGAATAGTTTCAAAGAAGACAAAGACTTTTTTTCTATTACAATTTCACCCCAAACAAGGGACAGTGCCACTTTGATTTAGGGGGCTACTATCAGGGACATCAGTTGCAGGGATATTATGTAGGGAGTTGAGCAGCAAGATATCTGTTCACATTACACTTGAACTTCTGCAGGTTAGTATGGTTGAAGAAGCAGGAATCCGGAATTCCAGAGTCTAGCAGTTCTGGGGGAGAAAATATTAGAGTAAAAAGCTTTCTTACATCTTGGGATTTCTACTGTAGGGGTGGGATTTTGCTGCTTGTCAGGTTTGACGGGGGTATTTACATCGAAGGAGTACAAGGGCTTAAAATACTTGTAAAACAGGCAGAAGAATGCAACGTTTCATCGATGGGACAAAGGTTGAAGCTAAGATGACAGTTCAGGACCTATCAGGTTGGCGACTCTCTTTTGAACCCTATCTAGGAGTGAGAGACTAGTAGTAGATGCACCAGCCTAAATGTAACAACAATGCTCCATACTCATGCGAATGGTGGCCTTGTAGAGGTACAGAATAATTCTAGCACGGTAGAGAGACCCCACCTTCTTCGCAGCAGCCTTGGCAATGCTCTCAATATATCTATTCTAACTCATGTTCCCTATGAACGTTAAGCCGAGGAGCTTGAAAGAAGTACTTTCAGTAATGTATCTTTAGCCATAGCTATTGGTGGTTGAGAAGGTTTCTTGTAATTATTGAAGGAAACAAGTTTAGTCTTGGCAGCATTGAATGTGACCATCCATTTTTGTCCTTAGTCTACTACAGAGTAGTCTTCCCCTAGTGTTTCTCCCATTGCATTAGATATGTATTTATTTCTTTTCTCTCATGCCTATTTAAGAGACAATTTTATCAAGTTATTTATGAATATTAGGAATAATAAAGATCCAAGGATCGACCTCTGAGATACACCCGCATTTATATCATATTGTTTAGATGGACGACCGTCGAGAACAACCTGGATTCTTCTCTTATTTAAGAAGGGTTTAATTATGTTAAGTATTCGTATAGTGATATGATCTGATACCGTATGATCTGATTTTCTTGAGAAAACCATCGTGCCATAACCTATCAAAAGCTTTAGATATATCTAGGACTACTGTCCCCTCTGCTTTGTCCAGTGTATAGTTTATATATTAAGAGATTAAAGTTAGGATATCTGCTGTAGAACGCGCTTGCTTAAATCACTATTGTTGGTCGATCAGAAGTTTAGCAACCGTAAGGTGATTGTCTAGAGCTTGGTTAATTATGGACTTAAATATTCTGGCGAAAAGAGAGAGGAGGCGATAATTTAAGGGGTCAGTTGCTTTGCCAGAATTTATGTAAACTGGTACCACATAAGCAGTTCATAGGTGAGAAATGACGACCATCCTTGGACCTTAGGAAAGTTCTTTATGGTTAAGTTTCGATTTCTCAACATGATATCATCTCAACCAGGAACCCAACTATTTTTTATTTGAAACGGCGCTATCTCGAGAAAGACCTGATGTAACAGAGCGCGTATGCGAGCGTGTGTGAGATATAAGCAGCAGCCGAAGAATAGCTATCTAGTGAAAATATTAGCTGCAGCAGCTGTTAAAACACGTATGCAAATTAGCAAGCGTGCGCAAGCTTGAGGCACAAGAAAAGGAGAAAAATACACCATGTGGTCTTCCTCCGGGCAAAATGAACGTGTGAAAGTCGAGGGTGAGAAAGCACCGGCTTGTGCCAGCGTGAGTTGGCGGCGACAGAGAATTTTAGAAAGCACATGTGTGTGCGATGGGACTTTGGAAATATAATAAAATGCGCTGTTTTTGAAGAACCACAAATGAATGTATTTCATTTTTTTTAAATTACATTTTCGCCCCAAAGAAGGCACATTGCCACTTTGCTGTAGGGGACTACTATCAGGGACATAAGCTACAGGGGTACTATGTGGGGAGTTTGGCCACAAGATGTCGGTTGACGTTACACTTGAACTTCTGCATGTCAGTACAGTTGGGGAAACAGGAACTCGGAAGGGAATTCCAAAGTCTAGCGATTCTGGGGAAGAAACTACTGGAGTGGAAGGCTCTCTTACATCTAGGGATCTCAACTGTGAAGGGGTGGGATTTTGCTGCTTGCTGGGTTTGTCGATGGTACTTACGTCGAGGGGGCACAAGTGCTTGCAGTTCGTCAGAGCATTCACCATTGAAATACTTGTAGAACAGGCAGAGGGATGCTACATTACGTCGATGGGACAGAGGCTGGAGCTTAGATGACAGTTCAGGACCTATTAGGTTGGCGACTCTCTTTTGAACCCTGTCTAGGAGTGAGAGACTAGTAGCAGATGCACCAGCCCAAATATGACAACAATACTCCATACATGGGCGAATGATGGCCTTATAGAGGTACAGGATACTTTCGGGCGTAAGTAGCTTTCTAGCACGGTAGAGAGAACCTACCTTTTCCGCAGCGTTTCTGGCAATACTCTCAATGTAATTTTTCCAAGTCATGTTTCCTGTGAACGTTAGGCCGAGGAGTTTAAAGGATGTGCTTTCAGATAAAGAGTCTTTGGCCATTGCTATTGGTGGGAGAGAAGGTTTCTTGTAATTATTGAAGGAAACAAGCTTAATCTTAGCAGCATTGAATGTGACCATCCATTTATGTTTCCATTCCACCACAGATCGGAGGGCATCCTCTAGTGTTTTTGCCATTTCTCTAGATATGTGTTCATTTGTTTTCCTGTCGTGTCTGTTATAGAGAGTGGTGTCATCAGCATATATAGCCATCTCACAGACAATTTTGTCAGGGAGATCATTTATGAATATTAGAAATAATAGAGGTCCAAGGATAGACCCCTGAGGCACTCCCGCATTTATATCATATTGTTTAGATGTACGACCATCGATGACCACCTGGATTTTTCTCTTATCTAAGAAGGATTTTTATTATGTTAAAGATTCTTCCAGTGATACCGTATTATCTGATTTTCCTGAGAAGACCTTTGTGCCATACCCTGTCAAAAGCCTTAGATATATCTAGAGCTACCCCTCTACCCTTCCCTGCTTTGTCAAGTGAATGTGCATTAAAAAAAAAAATGCCGAGTCGGATTTTTATTTCGTTCCTTTGTTTGTTGGTTCCTGCGACGTTACGCTGATATTCAATTAAATAAAGATTTTGGAGATTTTGGAAACTTGAGTCGCGAATTTAGGGAAGCGCGGCTTTAAGAGAATAGGAACAGTTAAGCGTTATAGTGAGGGATGCGGATATATATGTTGGTCTTAAATTTCCCTTTCAAGGGAGATAATTAGAAAGATAGAAAGATATATAGTAAGCGGGAGAGAAAGAACAAAACACATGAACAGCAATGTGAAAGATATAAAAAAAGAAAGAAAAATATAGATAATCAGAAAAGAAAAGGAAAATAATTATATATATATATATTGAGAGAGAGAGAGAGAGAGAGAGAGAGAGAGAGAGAGAGAGAGAGAGAGAGAAACGGAGAGAAAATAGAAAGAGGAATAATGTGATAAAAAGAGAGAGGTGGAAAGAAAGATATAAAAAGATTTTTTTTTTTAGTTGGCGTAATTACGCCAAAGTACGGTATATATAAGGGTCGTTCCAAAAGTAAAGCCTCCTATTTTTTTAACTCAAAAAGTTAGAGACCTAAAAAGACGGCAGTGTTACCATTAAAACGAGCGACGTTTTGTGTTCCAGAATTTATTCTTCTACTCAGTCACTACTATTCTAAATGCACCAGCTTGCTTGTGATGAACCTTGACGCGCTTTGTCATACGAGAGTCGTTTCAAACGTATATCCTATTTTTTAAACTAAAAACGTTAAGGAGCTTGAAAGACGGAAGTGGTGCCATTAAAACGGACGATATTTAGTGCACCACAATTACTATTCTAGATAGTCATCACCATTCTTAATGCACTTGCGCCAGGAATTCAATGGCAAATCTCTGCTGCTGACCCACATCCACGACAGGGATTGCTTCCTTAGAGTCTGACATCGTCAATGTCTGCAACAGAGATGACACTTTCAGGCTAAGCATCATAACAATGCAATTTACAATCTTCTTTGATATATGCGGGCGGATAAAAATAGGAGACATTACTTTTGGAATTCCCTCGTGTGTTTAGACACACACGCACACACACACACACACACACACCTATATATATATATATATATATATATATATATATATATATATATATATATATATACATACATGTATTTCTTGGAAACTAATCGGCCGATCTGGCTGAAATTTTGTATGGCCCATTGACATGATGTCAAATCACACTTCATTTCCTTTTGATGGATTAATTGTTGCTATTTCTTCTGATGAGTTAAGGGCATAATAGATTCACTGATTGATATAATAATTAAGTGATTGATTTTGCGCTACGAAACAGATGCTGTAAAGAATTGTATAAGCCAACTGAGTTAAAGAATATATTATAAGATAGTCAACATCATGAATTTTGGAATATAGTTTTTTGTTATTTATTCTGTCTCTCTCTCTCTCTCTCTCTCTCTCTCTATATATATATATATATATATATATATATATATATATATAGATATATATATATATATATATATTAAAATAAGGGGGTCATCAACAATGTGTATTTTTTAACATTATTTTATTATTCCGTCTTTTGGTTTTTCATGTAAAATTATGTGTAGATCATTGTAATAATGTTTTTAAATCATTGAAATTGTTTTTAACGCGTTTCAGACGTTCTGTGAAGCGTCCTCTTCAGAAAGTATTTAAAATGTAAGATATTTGGAATATACTCAAGATGTGTTTAAAATGCAAAAGAACATTTTCGTAGTTCATTTGAAATGTTCTCGAGCGGTGGAAACATGTGTCAATGATTCTACTTTTCATTCGTATGTTGAATTTTTATTACTGGTTCGTTGGGGTGAACTGTGGTCACTGCTGTCTTATGTTTTTTGTCTGTCTGTCTGTCTGTCTGTCTGTCTGTCTGTCTCTCTCTCTCTCTCTCTTCTTGTGTTTCTATTTATCTTTCTTTGTTTTTTCTCATTTTTTCCTTTTTCACTCTTACTTGAGTGGAATTGAGGGGCCTGTTGGTACTTAGTCAACTGGGTGCATAGGGTAGGGTGTGTGTATATGTGTGTGTTTTCTTGTATTGGTTTGAAAAATGTCTGTTCTGTTTTATAGTAATATAAAGTTATTTGCTTCCCTTGGAAGGCAACTGTGATCCAAGGTCGTTACTAATGTGTGTGTGTGTGTGTGTGTGTGTGTGTGTGTGTGTGAAGAGGGGGTACCAGCTTCTCTGAAATAAGGGTAGGGGTGTTTTCATTTAATTTTGATATTTATTTTTTGGATTCTTAGATTTTAGTATTGTGATTTTTCGTTTCAGTCTTAGACTGTTCAGACATTCTTAATATTATGTTTGTTTAGGTAAAGAGGTGCATTTATAAATATACGAAGGGGATTTTTAATGTTTTTATTTATTTGTCTCCACATGTGGGTATGACCAGATCCATATCGTTTCTTAGTGTGGGGAAGGTCTCGTTCCCCAGAGGGGAGGGGGCACTTGGAAGGATATAGGTATGGGAGGAAGAATGATAGTCATCTCAGTCATGAAGGATTTCTCCTCCACTGACTGAGGGAAGGAGTGAGATTTTGGAGCAGATACTACACTATGGTTCTAGGTGTTTCCTAGTGTTGTTAGTTTCGAGGTAAAGTAGCGTTGGTATTGTTCAATATGTTGTATTAGAGACAGGGGTGTTATGTCTGTGTGTGGCTGTATGCGTGTGTGTGTGTGTTTTAATGTGTCAGTTTTGATTTATGTGTGGGTGTGTATATGTATATGTACGTGCATGCGAGTGTGCCTTGCATTTCATGTTTTTGTGTGTTGATATTAGGCTCTGTTTAGTTCGGGAGTGAATCTTGTTATGAAATTTTTTTCCTGTGTAAGTAAATAAAAATAATTGTCTCTTTGGAAGATTGGCATTATTTTGAAGCTATTTCCACTGCATGTGTGTACGTGTTTTGAAACAAAGGTGTCTGCTATCTGCAATTTTGATGTTTCTCTTATGTAAGGCCACTCTATTGCTGAAATTTTTGATGCCGCTTGTGTAGGATTTGTCGCATGCTGTGTATCTTAATGCATATACTACATTTCTGGAGGCGCAATTTAGATCCTTTTTTATTTTGAATGTTTGTGTTGGGTTTTTGAATGTGTATGTGTTTCCTTCTATTATTATGTCACGTACTCCACATCGCGGTTTGTTGCATTTTGTAACCCCTTTTGTAGTGTGTGGAACGAGTTTTGAGGAAGTTAGCATGTGTTTTAAGTTTTTGGGTTGGCGTTTGCTTTTTATTATTTTTGTTGTTTTAAGTATGTTGTTTAGTTTGTCGTTCTGATTGAGGATGATAAGATTTTTTGTTATCTGTGTAAATAGTTCTGGGTTGTTTGTGTTGTGTGTGGAGACGTATGCTAAAATTTGTTCTTTGTTGTGTTCTTTTGGGATTCGTAGTTGGTCTATTGGAATTTTTTCTGTCAGTTCAATACCTTTCTGTATTAGTGGTAGTGGATATCCTCTTTTCAGCAGTGTTATTTGTAGTTCATTCAGTCTAGTTGAACGGAGGTGTCTGTCTGTTACTATGGTGCAGACTCTACGTGCTAGGGAGTAGGGTATTGATTTCAGACAGTTTTTAGGAGGGTGGCTTTTGAAGTGGAGGCATTGTTGAGTGTCGGTAGGTTTGTGGTAGATGTTTGTAATTATGTTGTTGTTTTTTATTGTTCTAGTGTGAAGTAGTATATATATATATATATATATATATGTATATATATATATATATATATATATATATACTCACCTACATCTCAAACAAGGCATATTGCCACGGGCGTAAGCGGCCACCCCTAAAAATAATTAAGATATTCGTTTACGTTACGTTTGAACTTCTCCATATCAGTGCAGTTACGAAAGCAGGTATCAGAAATGTGAATTCCAAAGTCTAGATTTTCTAGGGAAGAAGCTATTATAGTAGAAAGCTTTCTGACATTTAGGAACCTCAACAGTGAAGGGGTGTGATTTTGCTGATAAGCGGGTTTGTACGTCAAGGGGGTACAAGTGCAATGAGCGCATCAGAGTACATTCCATTAAAATACTTGTAATACCAGCACAGGGATAGAATATTGCGGCGATAGGACAGAGTTTGATGCCATGTTGATATATATATATATATATATATATATATATATATATATATATATATATATATAATATATATATATATATATATATATATATATATATATACATATATATATATAAACAAAGAGAGAGATATATGCAGGAGACAGATAGATGTACAGATACAATTAAAGAGAGAGAAAGAGGCATACAGAGAGGAAAATAAATGCAAAAAAAAAAAAATGTAAAAGGAAAAAAGAACGGGGAAAGACAATAAATAACTAATGGACTGGAATAGACATAGAAAAAAAGAAAGAATATAAGATATACACACGCTCATGCGCGTGCGCCCGCACACACACACACACACACACACACACACACACACACACACACACACACACACACATATATATATATATAGAGAGAGAGATATACAGGGAAAGACAGAGAGAGAGATAGAGAGAGAGAGAGAGAGAGAGAGAGAGAGGGGGGGGGAGAGAGAGAGAGAGGGAGAGAAAAAGAGAGACGTTACATTTGCATGTGTGTATTTGCTCGGAGGTGACTTGATTACTTTTACATTGGACAAATTCCTCGCAGAAAATGTTTCGTTCTAGTCTTGAGTGCAACTTATTTTGCTTCGGAATTCGCGAATCTGTGTCGAGTATCGAGTCTATGTATAGACATTCCTCCTCGATCTGTAAAATACTGACTTTTCGTTGACGTTCGTGTTAACGTCAGTAAAACCGTCATTACATCAAACAGTTATTTTACGGGACTCTTGGTAAAATATTCAGAAAGAATATAAAAGGCATACACAGTATTCGAAATTTTTTTAAACATTATAATAACCACTTATCAAGTTGAAAAAGCCATTAGAGGATAAGGCTGAAGTGAGTGTCAGGTGGGCAATGAAACGTCATGTGATGATGGGTATTGATGGTGGTGATTGGGCAGAATTTAATTATGTAAGAGAGCGGCTGAACAGAAATTTGTTTACATTGAACTTGAAACAACCATCTTATAGGTTGTTGGAAAGCAGCCACGCGTCATTGTGTTGTTCTATATACGGGTAGTTCTAAGAAAAACCTTTGCTCATAGAAGTTTAGTTTTAGGCAGAGAGAAAGATATATATATATATATAAAATTTCTAATATTTATAATATACTCCTACTTAGTTTTATATATATATATATATATATATATATATATATATATATATATATATATATAACACATTCCATTGAGATATATATATATACATGTATATATATACATATATATAAGACATTCCATTGATATATATATATATATATATATACATATATATATATATATATATATATATATATATATATATATATAGAGAGAGAGAGAGAGAGAGAGAGAGAGTTGAAAATTATTGATAGTGACTGCAGCGAGATGAGTCTTTGTTTTGAATGTTTTACGGGGGGGGGGAATATGGATTGAAGCACAGTCGAGCACCTGCGATGAAAATAACGATAGAACACAGAAAGACTAGCAACGTCTCTTCTGCGCAAAAGAATGAAGGAGAAAAGGAACAATAGAGCAATTTAGGGTCTTCTTTGGAGATGTCCCTATCGCATGGAAAGCAATTCCCTAATGTAGACACAGATTCAATATCCATCATGATATCGGGGATCATGTTTTAATGTCATGTTCGTGTAAAATACACTCGACTAGCTACAACCACTGTCACCCATTTTCCCCACTCGCTATCTGTGCCTAAATCTAAATAATTTCTTTCCTAGAACTGCCCGCACGTGGAACTCGGAATCCACACAGACAGTCGCAAAGAAACCAAGGAAATGAATAACTCGACTTACTATTTTTCCGTTGAAACAAAAGACATTTATTTCCAGGTATTTTCCCGAATAATGCCTTTCCTCTCTTGTTCAAACCTGTCGCTCTCGGTCCATGTGTGTAACACGTCTATCTCAGTCCTCTTTCTAACGTGATCCCGGTCTGCGCACGCATTCTTCTTTTTATAATATTTTCCGTCTTCCTTGCCGTGACGTCATCTTGTACACGGATCGATCATTTGCACGCAACTGCCATATTCGTGCCCGCGCTCTTTTACACAAGTAGGATCGTCAATAATCTGTAAACGACGTCTAGACTGGTTCGGAAATAGCTTAAGGTTGATCCCAGAGTGAACAACCTTCAAAGTATTACAATGGAACCCTGAAAAAAAAAAAAAAAAAAAAAAAGGAGAAACACCAAAAATGGACACGAAGTAGATAATCGAGATTTTATTGCAACGAGAAGAAACTGGGGGAGGGGTCCTCTGTGGATCTGGCGATGAAGTGTGTAGCTTGGCTCTGACTTTTAAATCCACCCGAATGGATGAGAGGGGATTGCAAATTGCATTGTTAGGCTGACAGAACTTATGCATTCACCACCTCATCGTTTCATTTCTCTGTTGCAGATATTGACGGTATGTGACTCTAAGAAAGCAACTCTTGTCATTGATGTGCGTCAGAAGCAGATATGCGTCGCTGAATTCCTGGCAAAAGTGCATAGAACATTTTGATGACTATGTAGAAAAATAAATTCTTAAGCACAAAAAGTCGTTCCTTTTAATTGTACTATTCTCGTCTTCGTAGCTCTTCAACGTTTCTAGTTTAAAAAATAGGGGACTTTACTTTTGGAACGACCCTAGGATGGCAAAGTGCAGCCCGGACGCCCATTGACAGCCATCGTTCATCGATGGTAAAATGCATTGATAATGGTGGTGACTATGTAGAAAATAAATCCTGGGGCACAAAAGGTTGCCTGTTATGGTGCTACTCCCATATATCTTCCATTACATAAAAGGAAATTTACCTGTGTGTCTGTGAATTCGTCCCCTATGGACACCAAAACGGCTGGGCTTATTTATTTAAAATGTCACACAAATATACCTTATGTGTCTGGGATTGTTCTTAGATTGGGTTTGTACCACAACGACGCGAATAATTATCGAAAACCGATAATCAAAAACCGATAATCGAAAACCGATAATCGAAAACAAAAGAAACATTAAAGATAGAACAGTTCGATTTTGACCAAAGTTAACACTTTTTAACAGTCTAACATAAGACGTGCATTTAAGAAGTTTTATCATCGCACAAGCAGGTGTGTTCGGTGAACAAAATCAACATCAGGTTCTTTTATATGACAGACGCGCATTCAAACGGAATATTTCTGTTTAAAGAACAATTGAGCTATAACACGTGACTTTTGTATTTTAAGCATATTCAAGCCATTGTACATAAAAATAATTTAATAAAATTATCCGTAGGATCTTTACACTGCAATGAAGATTACCATGTATTGTAGGTTAAGTCACTGCGTAGAAACATGTGAAGCTTCCACTCGGTGCACCGCGATAGGTCCCCAACTAGAGCAGGAAATCAATCAATTTGATTAAAAATTGGGCGATTTCACGGATTTCGATGGCAATAAAAATATGAGAGTGTGAAACATTCATTGATAATCATTCGATCCCGGGCAGCGTCTGATTCGTTTGCTAGTAATAAATGCATATAATAAAGTGTCTAGTTATTCGCTATAGAAAACAAGAACTTCTTCATAATAAGTGTTTTCTGTTTAAGCGAAGAAAAAACAAACAAAAAAACAAAACAAAAACAAAACAGATAAACAAAAGAAAGTAAACTCTGGAAATGTGTGAGTGAAGTTTGAAATTATTGTTCCCGGACAACGGCGAGCTTTATTCGATCGTCTCTAATTAATATCCGACGCCAAGAAAGATTTATATAGTTTTTGTGAATATGATTAATAGCGCTTATTGTGTTGCAGTCGTTCGTTATGAATGTTTTATCATCGACTCTATTGGTTGTCCGAACGCTGCAAATGAAGTTAACAAAACCACACGTTTATTAGAGATATACTGGGCCGGCTACAGGAAACCAGCAGCATATCACCGGAAGTTCTGTCTCCGCGATGGAGATATGGCGTAGAAATAAATAATCGTTATTTGCCAAGCAGACACGCGCAGGGGAAGAGTAATATTATAGGAAGACAAGCTGCATAGTCTATGATTTTGCGCATATAAAGCTGCTTTCTTTGTTAGCGTGTTTCTGCTTTATTGAAGTAGAAATTATAAACTAAGAAGAACGGGAGATGATGACTTAGTATAGAATCTCTATCCCTACTATTATATAAAAGGCACTTTTTGTGTGTGTGTTCCTTCCTCATAGGTTCCGAAACGGCTGAGCCTATCTTTTGCAAATTTCACACAGAGTTAATTTATATGTTTGCCAATGTTCTTAGATATGTTGTCTACAGAAATTCATCTCATATCAAAAATCGAAAAAATCCGATCTTAAAAATAGCTTTTCTCTATATATAAAAAGATAATTTTTATAGCGGAATATTTTACGTTACACCGGCAAAGGAGATAATAAAATTTCAGCAAATTATTTCTTAAAAAAAAATACAAACAGAATTATTATAATCTGGAGATACAGTTTAGTAGTAGAGCATTCGACTACATATCGAATGATCACGTGTTCACGCCTGGATGAACCTCAATTTTATTATTTTTTGGTATTAATGAGTTTAATTTACGATAAAAGAAGAGGTGCCATTTAAAATCGCCGCAAATTGTTTCATTGTTTGCATATTTTAAAACTAAACATTAATCGAAAGTGACTCTTTCAGAACATTAATCGTCAAGCTCAAATATCAGCTGACATGAACAAACACAGACGGAATTTGATGAACGACGTTATTATTATTATTATTATTATTATTATTATTATTATTATTATTATTATTATTATTATTATTATTTTTATTATTATTATTATTATTATTATTATTAATATTATTATTATCATTATTATTATTTTTATTATTATTATTATCATTATTATTATTTTTATTATTATTATTATCATTATTATTATCATTATTATTATTTTTTATTATTATTATTATAATTATTATTATTATTATTATTATTATCATTATCATTATTATTATTATCATCATTATTATCATTATTATTATTATTATTATCATTATTATTATTATTATTATTATTATTATTATTATTATTATTATTATTATTTATTTTTTTTTCTTTTGCGAATTAGTTCACCTGGCAAATTATTTCTTCTAATACATAATAATAAATAAAGGACTGATAATACATACGCAATTTTCATAAATTAAAATATCGTATTTAAGCGTATTGTACGCCCGGACAACGTCTGGTTGCCAGCTAGTTTAATATAATATGCGAAATAAATAAAAAAAAAATTCAGCGAACTTCTTATCCACTCTACACTTCAATGGGACAAGTTGATTTCTGAACTATGAACTTGGTAATATTTGATATAGTACAGGCCATATCATAAATACCATAATTCCTATTAGCATTCGAGGGAATTAATGTAACTGTAAAAAGATGTAAATTCTTCGATGTTATTTTTGCGTATACGTGTTACTTTTTTTTTTTTGGAGTGGGTGGATGGATAGACTGCTTTTATTTGATTAAGAATAGTTCCAGTTAAAACCTTATGTGAAAACTTGCTAGCTTTAGGAAGTGACCTTGAGAGAGCATCAAAACTAAGCACAGAAAGAAAGAGGTGAGCAATTAGAACCCATTTGCTTTTTAGCGTTCGTTTAGAACCCGTGGCGTCTCAGTCAATCTACCCCCCCCCTAGAATGTATCTCTGATTGATGACTAGGGCTATGACAAGAGAATATTCTTTTCATTATTTTGACTCTCGAGTATATATCAGTTAATCTTATATGTTTTATATAGTGATGTGGTTCTCGATTGATTAACTGCGTCTAACTGTGTCGGATATATACTCGGGAGCCAAACCAATGATAAGAATATTTTTTTATCATAGCCCTACTGATGACGCACCTCTTTACCTGTATAAGAGTCAGATACGTCCTACGATGAAAAACTGCTATCGCACGTGAGGTGTCGTTCAGAGCATGTTTTCTTCCCATGGCAGAGTACAAAATCGCCTCCATAATCTTGTGAGGGCGCATCTCTTTTCTCTCAGCGACGAGACATTGCTCGTCTTTCTTTACTCTATGATTTTTTTCAAGGTAGTCACCATTTATCAAGGCCGAAAGCCACTCATAGATAAGGGTTAATGAGTGTACCATGGTTCCGAAGACGAAAACATAGTCATCGTTTGTGGTGGAAATAAGGTAAAATTATATTAAGGGGACGTCTCACAAAAAACTTGTTTACATTGGACTTGAAGACGACCATGTTTTAGCTGGAAAGCAGGTCAGCGGAATAGAGTTCCATGGGCGGGCAGTTCTAGGAAAGAAGCTTTGTTCATGAAATCTGCGTTTAGATTTATGCACATGTAAAGTGAGGGAAACTATTGATAGTTGTTGTAGCTAGACAAGTGTTGTTGTGAAAGTTTGATAGAAGAGGCCCATAAATTGAAGCTCAAACGAGCACTTGCCATAAAAATAACGATAGAGCAAAGACAGGCTCGCAACGTCCCTTCTGTGGGAAAGAGTTTGCAGGAAGAAGAAAAACTATCACCTACTAGGTTTTGAAGCCGGGTTTGAACTATATCAAGACAGGATAGGGTTTCTGAGCAGCTCTTGCCCAGATGTGGCAAAAATACTCTATTTTTGAGATTGATCTTTAATCTTTGGTTCCGCCCATTTAAATAGTTAAAACAAGAGCTCATCTACTTACCACCACTATAAAGAAGATTTTGTTCATTCCTTTGCGTAAATAAAACAAAATAGATGATGATGGCCGCTAAAAGCACACTCCGGCTGTAACAGAGTCTAAAGCCGACTTTGAAATCTAGTGAGAGATGTCTTCTTTTTTCTCTACAAATTTTATATCACAAAAAAACCTTACTAGTCTTTCACGAAAGATATTTTCATGGTAGGTCTTCGACAGGGTTCCAATGTCCATAAAACGTTCACAGCTAAGATTCGTCTAGCCACAGCCACTGTAAATGATTTTACTGACTTCCTCAGCATACGTGTAGCTAAATGGCATTACCACCAGCGAACCTTCTTCCCACGAACTACCCGTCTGTGGAACACAATTCCGCATCGTTACTTTCCAACTGACTACAACATGGTTGTTAATAGTTAACAAATTCTTGTTGAAACTTCATGTTAAATAATCAAAGTCTAACCAATGTCAACCATTATCTTCAATCTTCAAGGTATTTGCATCACCGTCCACATGACAGACCCATTAAATTTATATCCTTGGATGACCTTTGAACTTTTTATAAGCGGTGAATTATTGTACAAAAATAGCACAATCAAGCTGGGGATGCTCTGGTTCGTCTCTGCCAGAACGGTTTGCACCATGCTCAAGGACAACAGATTGCAAGCTTACAGTATGTATGAAAACTGTTAACTCAACCGAACAACATATTGCACCTGCAAACATCGTCATGCATCTCACACCACAACAACCCCCGTAGAGCAGGGATGTCGAAAAAAGTAAAACAAAGCTTCTTTTCTAGAACTGGTTGTCTGTGGAATTTTGTTCCGCTGACTTGCTTTCCATCTAACTACAACATGATTATTTTCAAATCGAATGTAAACAAGTTCTTGCTGAGATGTCTTCTTAAATAACCAAATTCTGCCCAATTTACACTACTAATGGTTGCTTCTTTCTTCTCTATAGGCTCTGTCTCACAGAAAACCCTTTTGCTAGTCTTTCTCTACTCTTCAGTTATTTTCATGGTAGTTCTTCGACCGAGCTCCAATGTCTATCATCCTCCATAAAACAACCACAGCTAAAACTCGAATTACCACGAACGAACTTTCTTCTAACGAATCAACTCCACATGCTTGCTTTTCAACTTAAATAACCAAATTCGATCCAATTTCCACTGCTAATGATTGTTGCACTGTTGTCTCTGTGATCACCGTATACTCATTAACCTTTATCCTCAAGTGACCTTCGGGTTTTAATAAGTATTGACTCCCTTGAGTAAAGGTCCTGGATATGACCTTAAACTTTATCCGATGGTGAGGCCCCAGCTTGCGGGCTTTGGGGAGTGTGGAGTCACCCTTTAATTGCCATTGCTCTCAGGTCCACTCTGACTCGGAGTGGTAGTATCTATTAAGGTCCAACTATGGGTTAAATAGAAACTGACTTAACCCAAATATACTCTATTAAAAAATTGTTCTTCAAAATCACTGGATTCGGCATTAAATAACCTGAAAAGGGTTGATATGCCGTAAAACAAAAACAAACAAGCAAACAAACAAATAAACAAACCTTTGAGTAAAAAAGTCTCCTTTATCTGATGACGTCAGAGCTGTTAGTAATAAGTCACGGTTAAACGGACAAGACGCTTCAAAAAGGACGGTTACACCAAGACCGTCTTAAAAGACAAGATGGCCGGTGAGCAAAAATAATTTAATCTGCTGACGTCATCACGGATAGTCCATACCGGTGACACCGGTAGTCACCGGTAGGCATTCGTAACGTCTTGAAGTCAGTGTAATATTTCTTTTTTTATTAAAATGCCTTCACGGTGCATCGTTCCAACTTGCTGAGGAAATTATCGTAAAGGACCAAAAAGTGACAGTATTTTCATTTCCGAAAGATAAAGAATTATAATGCAGTAAAAAAAAAAAAGATTTTACACCATCTCCATTCAGCAAAGTAAGTTTTAACGTGCCCCCCCCCTGTATTTAACACGATGTAACTATAATTTAATTCAATATTATCATCCTAAATGTTCTACCATTGAAAAGAAGCTTCAAATAAATTGCTAATATTAAAAAAATTTTTTTTACAGCATACAAAACTAATGAAAATGCGAGACAACATCGACTCTTTAAAACACGATTTTTTTAAGCTGTTGACACACGTTTAAAAATCTAACAAAAATTAATTTTCCTGAAATTTTTCAATATTTAAAAATAAATTATGCCGGCTGATAAAATTTTTAAACTTTTTTTTAAAGCTAGAAAGATAAAATTTAAAAATACTTATTTTATATATATATATATATATATATATATATATATATATATATATATATATATATATATATATATATATATATATATATATATATATATATATATATATATGAAACTAAACTAAAAAAAAAAAAAAACGCGCGTTCACTCGTGGTCTTAAACAGTCTTGGCCTTCGGGACCAGATCAAAGTGTAGTATCTGTTCTCCAGATGCTGCATTCTATTTCTTGTTCTCTTTCGGTGGAGGAGAAATCCTTCACGACTGAGACAATTTTTATTTTTGTACCTTTTCTCCACGTTAAAAAACGACCCTGGTGTCTCTGTCCTGTGGGGAGGCATAGTAAATAAGTACAATTCATTTCATTAACGTAATTGGGTTTGTATTACTGTACACATAGATTCGAAAAAGTTGTCAAAAACAAATATATAACAAATAAATGTTATCAAAGGCAAGATAAATTACTTTTCTACCAAATATTTTTCGTGTTTTTATTCAATGTAACATGTTTATTCAGCTCGAAAAACATAGTGTTTACCGATGTATTCGAAAATTCCAGATGGCGTCTGATTCTCTCTTTAGCACGGTAAGTTTGGGATAAGGTGTTATAAATAAAAAACTATACAACATACTATTAAAAACCCGCCGAATATATGTCAACCTATGTCACGGTAACATATATTGAGCGAGTTTTTAACAGTATTTTATCCGGTTTTGTATTTATAACACCTTTTCCCAAACTTACCGTGTTAAAGAGAGAATCAGACGCCATCTGGAATTTTCGAATACATCGGTAAACACTATGTTTTTCGAGCTGAATAAACATGTTACATTGAATAAAAACACGAAAAATATATCCAGTTTGGTAGAAAAGTAACTTATCTTGCCTTTGATAACATTTATTTATATATATTTGTTTTTTGACAACTTTTTCGAATCTATGTGTACAGTAATACAAACCCACGTATTTTAACAAACTGAAAATATGGATATAAAAAAATGATTTTGCATGTTATTTTTGTTATGTGGTGAAATAATCTTAAATAAGAAACATGATTTTTTCTTTAGGTTAATTTTTTTACTGTGCAATATTTCATGAATTTATTAAAAATATTGTTTTTGATTTTGAAAAAAATATTGTGGTTCATTTTGATTTAAAAATATTCATTTTGATTAAAAAATATTCATTTTGATTTAAAAAAATATTCATTTTGCTTTAAAAAAAGTTTAATTTTAATATTTGTTTATTGTCTTAACTCATATCAAATGTTTTGCTTGTGTTCTGCTTCAAATATTCATAATCTTACATGCATAATTTTCATTTAATTATATTAAATAAACTTCAAGTTTATTTCAAATCAAATCGTGTTCCTTCACTTTTTTAAAATGTAATTTATAAGTAATTAAAGAACGCATTCTAATCTTTAAAATCTATAATACAACGAAATATTCAATTGCTTATAATATACTTAAACAAATAACTTGTGTTTTTTTTATTATTTTTTTATTATTAATATTAGATGAGTTTCAGTATAAATCGTGTTCTTTCTTTATTTCTTTATTTTAATCCAATTTTGAAGTTTTGTAACGCTGTCTGTAAAAATTACTGTTCATTATTGACAGTCTAAGAGTTCCACATATCTTGCTTGTTGGGACCTCGGCGATGACGTCATTTTTTCAGCTGGCCGGCCATCTTTATAACGAAGGCCACGGTTACACACTACATGCAGACACACGAGGGTTTTCATGTTCATTTTAAATTCTTTAATCTTTGATCTAATAATTTTCATATTAATAAGAAAAGAATATTGTTGGTTTTATATATCAGCATTGCTTGACTTTGTATGTTAATACATAAATACATACAAATAAGAAATAATTTTCACGATTAAAATGATAAACGAATCTTAGTCTTTAGATTTTCTATTTGACAATGCAAAAGTTTGTTTAGTTTTGGCGCAGAAACAACACAAATTTTCTTTTTAAATTAATTCTCGTTCTTTTTTTTAAACGCAGATTAAAGTTGCAGCTTAGTATAAATCGTATTTCTTATTTATTCTCTTTTTAAATGCATTTTTAAACTTTTCTAATGGTTTAAAAATCTTTACAGCTAGAATATGCCACATCAATACGGTCACCGCGATATATGCGTGATATTGGAACCATAGAAGCGGTACAGGGGAGGGCTATGAAATTAGTCTCAGATTTGCATAATCTGTCCCACGGGGAGCGACTAAAGCAATTGGATCTTCCAACTCTCGTGTTTCGTCGCATGAGAGGGGATGCCATCCAAGTCTTCAAATATCTGCATGGGGAATAAAACGTGGCCATTTCTTGTGTTTGGATAAGCAGCGACATCGGAAGGGGGCAGCTGTGTCTGTTCGAACACACTTGTGTGGTGAACGTGTGGAACCAGCTGGCGGAAGAAGTGGTATCTGGAGAGTCACTCAATACCATCAAAGCCAAACCAGGCAAACGTTGGAGGAATCACCCGCTTCCCTTTGACTACAAATCTGGAGATGATGTGTATTGAAAGACTGTGATCTCGGGTGTATAGGCCTGTGTTCATTCTCCCCGTATATTGTATTGTATTATTGTTTTGTATTATCGACAGTCTGTTCGACAGATCTTGTTTACTTACTACGTGCATGTCGTCAATTTTCAGGGAACAGGCCTACTTTACAGAGGTCGGGCTCACACACATCTCTTGCCTACCTACACTACCATACTGACACATTTAAGACATACGCACACGCGCGAGTCCAAAGTTTGAGCTGAATCAAACGCAATATATAACATTGATAATGGCAGCAGAAATCAAAGATATGTAATCTCATCTAATATCGAACTCTGTTTTTTTTTGTCGGTTATCAGTTCGATCGGTTAATAAGTGCATTGCACTTTAGATTTGCTCGAGATGAACCACTTTTGCTTATCAGAAGTTTCAAAAGCTGTTGCAAGCTCAAGCAAGTCATTTGTATAAATTTTAAGTCGGTCGCTCGAATATATCAATATGCCCCTTACTCGACCGAAACACTCTCAAGCTTTTTAAACCATCGGCACATTCATGGGTTCTGTAAATCACTATCCTCCTCGTGACAAGTACTAATAAAACGGAACGACAACGAAAATAACAACAAAAAAGCAGCTTATAATTCAATCGGTTTGTCTGTCCGTCTGACATGCTCCCTCTGGCTCCATCTCTGTCTGTTTGTCTGTCTCTCTCTCTCTTCTTCATGACCGCTGATCATGACAACCTTTGACATGTCTTTGTTGATTGGGCCTGAATCTCTCGAGCCGCAGTAATTACCAATTCCTACATTGATGACTGCATATGTATGAAACTTGAGAGTGTTTAAGTACAAAGATATTAATATTTATTATTCGACACTATTACTCGACACTTTCAATTTTTTTTTTTTTTAACTAGTGACAACTTTATGAGTTTCTAATCCCCTATTCTTCTCATGACAAGTACTAATGAAATGGAACAACAACGAAAAAAAACAAACAAAAAAAAAAACAACAACAACAACAAAAAAAGAATATAATTCAATCGGTTTGTCTACTTGTCTAACATTCTTTCTCTCTCGCTTTCATATATATATATATATATATATATATATATATATATATATATATATATATGTGTGTGTGTGTGTGTATATATGTATATATATATTTATATATATATGTGTGTGTGTGTGTATATATATATACGTATATATATTTATATATATTTATTTATATATATATATTTATATATATATGTGTGTGTGTGTGTGTGTCTGTCTGTCTGTCTGTCTCTCTCTCCCTCATGGTCGCTGATTATGACAGCCCACTTACACGGTTTGATAACTATCAAACTTCACTTGCCTTTAAATGTTAATTGCCGATGGCCGAGGGGAAAGGGCCTAGTCAGCAAAGCCAAAATTGGTTTTGTTGATTAGGTCCGAATCTTCCGACCATCGGTAATTATCACTTCCTGCACTGATGACTGCATGAGCATGAAACACGAGTGTGTGTAAGTATAAAAATATCAATATTTGCTGCAAAAATATTATATATATATTTAGAGAGAGAGAGAGAGAGAGAGAGAGAGAGAGAGAGAGAGAGAGAGAGAGAGAGTAAAAATACATAATGATTAGTGTTTATTAATAAGAAATGTTTTATTGTATACATTCATTTCAATTTTCTTGACTTATACAAATGACAGAATGACAGTTCGGCGTCTCAGTTTATCGACTTCTTTTGACCTCGTGGATTAACTGAAGAGCCCACCTCCATGGGATCAATATCAATTATTCCAAAGAAATCTGCCCTAAACGACCCCTATCTTCACTTTGGCTTAACCTTCTAAACACAAATGTTTTTTTTTCTTTCAAAATATTTATACTCTTTTTTTTTTAAACTTTTTTTTTTTGCAACGCTCCGTGTTTCACGCTATCTTTACTGGTTCATCATTAAAAAAAATAGAATATCAAATATTACAACAAGTCACGAGGACATATATCAGAAATAAATCATACACTATCCACTATTACGATGCAATTCCTACAGATACCTAGAAAAAGAGCTATTAAACCTGATATCGTGGTATGGGACAAGGATGAGAAATGATGCAACCTCATTAGAAGTTAGTGTCCCTCAATGATGCTGGGTTAAACAGAACTGAGAGGGAAAATAATGAAATACGTATGTGTTCTGTACGACAGAAAACGAAACTGGAATCTTAGGAAGATCTCTATCATTCCACTAATTATAGGAGCAAACGGACCTATGAAAAAGAATTTCAAAAACTACCTGGCAAATATAACTGGTGAACCAAGTGCAAGAAGAATAAAATCAATTACACTTAAACGAACGGTTAGAATCTTATAAAGACCATTTGGTTGGAATGTATTAGATAATGGGTGAATGTTTAGCATCTGATATGATGCACCATCCCCAGCAGAGCGAAATGATAGGAATATAAAAAATACAAATGTGTATGACGGTTGTACATGTTTTAGGTTACGTCATATAAATTTGTATGACATGAAATTTTCGTTCAAAACCATTTCATACAAATCTGAATAACATGGTTCACAAAAAAACAAAAAAACAATAGCGACATTCAGTGGTGCGATGCTCGTCTACTGTTTTTGTTTTTGTTGTTGATGATGATGTTGATGATGGCGTCGTTGTTGATGATGCTCTTGATGTTGTTGTTGTTGTTGTTGTTGTTGCTGTTGTTGTTGTTGCTGTTGTTGTTGTCGCTATTGATACTGTTGTTGTTATTGATGTTGTTATTGATGATGTTGTTATTGATGTTGTTGTTGATGTTGTTGTGGATATTGATGTTGTTGTGATTGTTGCTTTTGTTGTTGATGTCGCTGTTGTTGTTGTTGCTGTTGCTATTAATGTTGTTGTTGTTATTGATGGTGCTGTTTTTGTTGTTGATGTCGCTGTTGTTGTTCTTGTTGCTGTAGTTGTTATTGATATTGATGTTGTTGTTATTGATATTACTGTTGTTGATGATGGTGACGTTGATTTTACTGGTTCTGATGTTATTGATGGTGCTGAAATCATGTAAATTTCATTGGATGCTAAACACACGGATGAAGACTGAAAAATCCTTTGCAGTTTTGGCTGCTGTTGCCGTTGAGTATTACTCATCATTTCGTATGAATCCGATGATTTTTTTTGGCATTCGAGTTCTCCGATAATCGACCATTTTTCAATCAAATCATTCGATTGACTTCTTCAGTCGGGAACGCACCACGGTGAACCGGAAGGAAGCTTCACATGCCGCCCTGTAGTGACTTAGTCCACAATACATTGTAGTCTACATTGCCCTATAGAGAACCTACTGTTGATTTTCGATAATTATTTTATATAATACCTTGTATTAAAGTTTAGAATACCAAAATCAAGTATCATGGTTTAGTTGTACTCTAAGTACAATCATTCTTTCGAACGCGCCCCTGTTTTACCAAAGAATCTGCTGTTAATTTTATACGCCGGGTCCTTCTGCTTTTGCGGTAATAAAACTTCTCAAATGTACGTGATGTTAGGTCGTATAAGGGTTTGTCAGAGCACTTGTCATTAAATACTTGTAAAACAGGCATAAGGATGCCACGTTTCGGCGATGGGACGAAGGTTGGGGTTTAGTTGATAGTTCAGGACCTATTAGCTAACGACTTTTTTGTGAACCCTCTCTAGGAGAGAGAGACTAGTGGCAGATGTACCAGCCCAGATGTAGCAACAATACTCCATTCATGGGCGAACCGTGGCCTTGTAGAGATACAAAATGCTCCCACGTGTGAGTAACCGTTTAGCACAATAGAGAAATCCCATCTTCCTAGCAGTAGCCCAGGCAATTGCCTCAATGTATTTATTCCAATTCATGTTCTCTGCGAACATTAACTCTAGGAACTTAAAGGAAGTGCTTTCAGGCAGTGTATCATTAGCCATGGCAATTAGTGGTTGAGAAAGGTTTCTTGTAATTATCCAAGGAAATGAGCTTACTTTTGGCAGCATTGACGTTACTAACCAGTTACGACCCCCCACTCCACTACAGTCTGTTGATCTTCTAAAGTTTTATCAGTTTCCTTAGATATGTGTTCATTCGTTTCACTCTCGTGTCTGTTATAAAGCGTGATGTCATCAACAAATATCCGCATCTCGGAGAAAATTTCATCAGAGAATTCATTTATGAATATCAGGAATAATAAAGGTCCAAGGATTGATCCCTGTGGCACACCCTAATTTATATCATATTGTTTTGATGTAAAACCATCAGGGACAGCCTGGATTCTTCTCTTATCTAAGAAGGATTTGATTTCTATCCTTTTCCCGCCTTATTCAGTGCTTGATATATACTTCGAAGATTACAGTTAGGAGATCTGCAGTAGAACGAGCTTGTCTAAATCCATACTGTCGGTCAGATAAAAGTTTATTGTCTTTGATGTGGCGGACTAGTTCACGATGTTGACCATCTTATAATTTATTCTTTTGATTCAGTTGACATTTACAATTATTGACAGTAACTGTTTCGTAGTGCAAAATCAACTACTTAATTATTATATCAACTAGTGAATCTATTTTGCCCTAAATTCATCTGAAAAAATAGCAACAATCAATCTGTCAAAAGGAAATAAAGTGCGTTTTGACATGATTAAAATCCGAAAATTGGAATGAATATATATATATATATATATATATATATATATATATATATATATATATATATATATATATATATACTTGTACTTTTTTGTAGAAAAAGAAATCCCATACAGTGCTCTATTATTAGGGAAAAAACTTTTCTCGAAATAAGAGCAATATATTTTTTTTGTATAATATATACAGGAATTTACATTTATATCGGTAGTCGGTACCGACGGTTTCAAGCCCGGTAGTTGAGGACTGCTCTTAATGTCCGCCTCAGGCTCTCTTCAGACGACTCTCATCTCATATATATATATATATATATATATATATATATATATATATATATATATATATATATGTATATCCACTCTTATGTAGTTGAATTCGTTTTATAATTATGAATTTTCTAGCAGAAAGTCAGCTTATGAAAGTGCTAAGTCTACTACAGGTTCCATTTTTTGCATGAATGTAAACTGCATTTTCTATTTTCATTTTTAATTATTTTTCTTTAGTATCTTTCCTTTTTAAAGTTTTTTATTTTTAAATATTGCATTCTTCTTTAGACTATATATATATATATATATATATATATATATATATATATATATATATATATATATATATATATATATATATAAAAGTAATTGAATTTCAACAAAGGTCGTTGATAGTGCTCAATCAAAGAGAGCAATTTATTTTTTTGTTATTATTCTTTATGTAAATACACTCAGATCTTGCTACGATGTGCAAACCGTTTCGATCATAATAGATCTCATCAGGCAAGGAAAATTTTTGAATGTGAGTGTTAATATATATGCCTGTGCGTTTATGTGTGTAGGGAGAGGGAGACAATGTAAGTATACGCGTTTGCATATGTGAACATACAAAAAAAATCTCAATCAGTTCTTTCAAATTCAAACATATTTCTCGATTTCTTTGTCTTTCAAGATTTGTTTAAAATTTATATTCAACCATTTATCCATAATTTTTACAAAAAATGTAAATAAAAAAAAATAAAAAAAAAAATAAACATTCGTAATATGAACCACAATTATTATATCTTGATGGAGTAAGAGGGAGAATGAGGGGGTTTCTTCTTTTTTTAAAGATAAGATAAAGTCAGCGTTTGTTGGATTTGACCGCAAGGTCAAAAACTGATTTTTTGTGTGTTTTGCTTACGTCATTTGAGCCTATTTTGATCGGCACCCATCCTAAGTGATACGAGATTTTGACCTTTTGAATATTGGCCAATCATTATCGGTCGATAATTAATCGAAAGGAACTAGAGCATAATGCGTGCTCACATTGTACTGGAAACAAAAGAAAGAAACAAGAACAAAAAGGAAAAAGAAAAAGAAAAGAAAAACATATGGGCTGAGAAGATTTTCTTTTTATCGGTGTCATTGCGTCCAGTGTGGAACAATGGAGAACTTTGATCCCAGGGAACCGTTAACAATGTTGTTTCGCTGTCAATTACATTCTCAGAGAGACACAACTTATACTCTCGTGCCGTTACGCTCCAACCGTATTCGTTACAGTTCAAACCTCTCTCGGACTCCCACGCCGTCCGGCACTGTCGAAATAAGTCATACACCAGCTTAAAATGGCGTCTCGATACCAGTTTAGAGTCTCTCGCTGCAACTGCGGGTCACATGTCCATCTCCCCTGATAGCATTTTCTTTCTGCTCCACTACACGCCAGTCATAGACAGCCAATTCTATTGTTCGACTTTACACGTCCATCTATTTCAACCCCTACTTTTTCTTCAGCCGACCACGTGGTATCTTATTGCTCTTTTTATTTAGACGCAAGCCCGAGCAAATTTGCCAATTTGCATATGCGTTCAAACACTGCTCCTGTAACTAATACAATCGCTTGCCTTTCAGCCTTCGGTTGCTGATATTTTCTTTCGCGTTTATATGTGTGCTATTACACACCAGTCTCTTACATACAGAAGCTGGATCGAAAGAATAATGCTCCTTAAATCGAAGAGATGATACTCTTTAAATCGAAAGGATGATACCCCTTAAACGAAAGGATAACACTCTTTAAATCGAAAGGATGAGGCTTGGAATAATCAGACAACTTCTTTACGGCAATTAATTTGTTTTAAAATTAGAGAGAATCAAAGCAAGAAAATGCAAGCAAGTAGTTGTTTTTCAGTGGCGTATATTAGTACGCTATAAGACCAGGTTAATCCGTATACACACACACACACACACACACACACACACACACACACAAACACACACACACAAACACACACAAACACACACACGCACACACAAACACACACACACATACACACACGCATAATAAAAGTGGTCTAAGCAATGACTGCAAGTGCAGGTTCTGCCATACAGAAGTAGAGAGTATGAGCTACCTGACATTCAACTGTAATGTTCTACAGGAGGGGGGCACTATACGGCTCGACACTATGGAGTGTGTAAATATCTCCACTGGACGATCTGTAAAAATTTGAATATCGAATGCAGCAGCATACCCTGGAAACATGTTTACCAGAAAGAACAGTCGGAAATAAGTCATACACCATACACTATGTCTATGCAATGCCTACAACTACGTTCCAAGAAAATCTAGCCATAAAACTTGATACAGTGATATAGAAGAAGAAGAAGAAGAAGAAGAAGAAGAAGAAGTTAGTGTCTCCAATGATGTGCGTTAAACAGAATTGAAAGGAAAAAGATAACGAACTACGAAGATCTTATGCATAACACGAAAAGAAACTGAACTCTTATGAAGATCGAAATCATTCTAATTATTATAGGAACAAATGAACCCATGAAAAAGATTTAAAAAAACTACCTGGCAAATATAACCGGTGAACCAAGTGCAAGAAAGATTCAAGAAATTGCACTTAAGAGGACGCTCAGAATCTTTTAAAAAAAATCTCTCAGTTGAAATACCTGTGGTAGCGGGTGAATGTTTAGCATTCGGTAGCTCAAACAAACTTATAAGAAAATAAAATATATATAGTCAGACAGTACTGTTTCGCTGTATGACGACTCATCAGTGCGGGTAGATCAACAACTACCTCAAGCCAGGACTGAAAACAGACCACACAGTCAGCGTTTCTCATCGTTACGCAATTGTACTGCTGGTGAGATGGGTGCTCGAAATTACAATGTTTTAAAAATTATCAAAGCGCATTGATTTTTTCACTAGCGACAGTTTTTTACGTCGTTTCCCAATATGCTCACCTCAAGATAGGGAGCATTTATAGTCATCCACATACAGTACTGTTTCGCTGTATCAGTGCGGCTAGACTAAAAACTATCTCCAGCCAGGATTGAAACGAGCGCCCAGTCGACACACACACACACACACACACACACACACACACACACACACACACACACACACACACACACACACACACACACACACACATATATATATATATACACGAAGGGCGTGCAATAAGTAATACCCCTGACCCACTTCCTATAGCAGTAGAGCAATGAAACTTGGCACAGTTATTAGTCTTTCTCTACATAGGAACCACCCAGAGTTATGCATTTCTCCCATCGTTTGATGCAGCTCTGGAGACCGTTTTTGTAGAACACCCCAGGTTGGTCCTCCAACCACGACGTGACTTCAGAAATCAAGGCTGCGTCATCTGGTAAACGCTTTCCTTTCAAAAAAAACTTCATGGCTGGGAAGAGGTGAAAGTCAGATGGTGCAAGGTCAGGAGAGTAGGGAGGATGGGAAGGATTTCATAGCCACACGCCCATGCTTCTGATCTGGCAACATGCGAGTTTCAGACCGGAGCGTTGTCCTGCAGGAGGAGGGTACCTTTGCTGATCTTGCCCCGCCTCTTGATTTTGATAGCTTCCCTTAATTTCATCAAAAGTGAAGCATAATAGGCTCCTGTAATTGTGGTACCCTTTGCCAGGAAATCTGTCATCACTACTCCGTCCTAGTCCCAGAAGACTGTGAGCATGACCTTGCCAGCGGAGGGCTGCACCCTTGCCTTCTTTGGAGGTGGTGAGTCCATGTGCTTCCACTGCATTGACTGGGCTTTGGTCTCTGGATCATAGTGATGAACCCAGGTTTCATTCTGTGTAATCAGTCTTTTGAAAAACTTTGACTCATCTTCTTGGCACATCTCCAAATTCATCCTCGAGCACTTGACGCGTTCTCGCTTCTGGAATGGTGTGAGCAACCTGGAAATCCACCTGGCAGACACCATATGCATATGCAAATGGTCCTGAATGATAGTTTCCACAGACCCTGTACTAATCTTGACATCTTGCGTTATTTGGCGAATAGTAATGCGCCGATCTTCCAAAATGGCAGCTTCAACTTAACGGACAGATGCCTCATCAATGGCAGAAGGGGGGCGACCATGTCTGGGAGCTGTTTCCACAGACTTCCGGACATATTTGAATTCAAGATAGCAGCGTTTTACAAGGTCATATGAATAGACATTATCGCCATAAGTTTCTTTCATGTCATGAAAAATCTCCTGTGGTGTGCGTCCTTTCAAATATAAAAAACCGGATCACTGCCCGACATTCAGCAGGCTCTCTTTCACGCTTGACTCAGTTTGAACACCTGTAAAACAGATACCACAATTAGTTCAGAGCTGTAATTTGCCACACAACCCGTGGAGATATAAATCATTGCACATGCACAATTTCAGCTAGATCAGACAACTGGAAGTGGGTCAGGGGCATTAC
Source organism: Euprymna scolopes (assembly GCF_053919585.1). Classification (NCBI taxonomy): domain Eukaryota; kingdom Metazoa; phylum Mollusca; class Cephalopoda; order Sepiida; family Sepiolidae; genus Euprymna; species Euprymna scolopes. Next base: position 15,480,592 of record NC_136517.1, read on the forward strand.
TTATTGCACGTCCCTCGTATATACGCGGAATATTCTGTGTAGCTTAATTGCCATATATATTTTCATAACTTACTACCTAGCTCTACCTATGTATTGAGACTGTTGAAGTAAATACTGAACATTTATGCATAAAATTATATCTTCGTATATTAATTTATGTGATTAAATGGAGTATATATATATATATATATATATATATATATATATATATATATATATATATATATATATATTTTTTTTTTGCTTAAAGCCATACAGTCTAATTTTGGCGAGCTGGATTTTCACTACTTTTAAAAACTCACCTGGTATCTAACTGCCCACTTGGAAAGGCAAGAAAATAAAGATTCCTCTCTTCCTGGCATGGAACTCACGTCTCGCATGACTATGTTGCCGACTTTGAAACTTTGAAAAACGTTGAACTGAGTGCCCATTTAAGACAACGGAAGTTTGGAAGTTCGAAACATTAGATTATATCTTGATTAACGCGGCTATCTCTGTCTCTGTCTTTCTCTCTCCCTACTTTGTCTTTATATATATATATATATATATATATATATATATATATATATATATATATATATATATATATATATATATATATATATATATATATATATACATATATATATATATATATATATGTAATTTTCAGAATGTGAGAGATTATATATAATAAATTCCACAGCAAAACAACGTCGCAGCCCATAAGAGCCATGACAGTCAGCGAAATTGTATTAACCAACACAGATCAAGCAAACAGCAAATTTCTTGTGTGCGGGGCGTTTCCTCAGTTGGTAGAGTGCTTACCTCACATACAAGAGGCTCGGGTTTCGAATCCTGAGTTCGGCTGTGTCTAACTGATGAGCCCAAAATGAGGGCAAAACTCGAGTCTTGGACTTCCGGTTCGTTCACTGTCATTGCTCTTGTGGGCTGCGACGTTGTTTGGCTGTGGAAGTTATTATATATATATATATATATATATATATATATATATATATCTCGGTGGAAACATGTTTTTTTTCAATTATATTTCACTTTTTATTTATACTAATTCTTAATTAATGAAGCTCAATGAGAGCATAAAACAAATAAGTTACAAAAGTCTAGATTCCAAATTTCATGATGTTGACGATCTTACAATTTATTACTTTAAGTACGTTGATATTCACAATTCTTGAAAACATTTGCATCGTAGCGCAAAATCATTCATTCAATTATTATTTCAATCAATGAATCTATTCTGCCCTTATCCTTTTGAAATTCAAAATGGCGTGATAAAAGAAAGAAAATAAAAGGTAATTGCAACGTCTCTTCCAATTTTCCAATGTTGTAGTAATGTCTATATGAATTTTTAATGGATTGATTGATATAATAATGAAATGAATGATTTTATGCTGCGAAACATGCGCTGTCAAGAATTGTAAATGTCAACGTACGTGAAAGAATAAATCGTAAGATGGTCAAGATCATGAAATTTGGAATATAGACTTTTGTTATTTATTTGTTATATATGTCTACACACACACACACACACACACACACACACACACACACACACACATATATATATATATATATATATATATTATCTATGACTATAACAAATTGCAGTTTTATTTAATGCTGTAACTAGCAAATTCTTGCATTACTACAAATATAATTTGTGATTTCTTTCTGTCATCTAATGAGAAAAATAGCAAAAATAGCATTCTTTGAAACCCCGCGGAATAAGTGCCTTGTAAATTGTTTTTTCTGGTATTCAGTCGAACAATAAATTTCATTATAAATTTCAACTTACAGTTTTAATTTCTTTTCTCTTATAATAAGCTCTACTCTCTATTGTGCGTGCATTGAGCTTTTTTATTTAGTTGGAATTAAAATATCAATATATAAAAACTTGGTATTTATATTAGACTAGCGAGGGGTACCCGGCGTTGCCCGGGTGTTTGAAGGTGTGTGTGGAAACTCCGGGGGGGGGGGTAAAAAAAAGTAAAAATGAGGATCGAACCCGAACCGTTGAGGCAAAGTTGTAAATTAAAGTGTGAAAAAAAAAGAAAAAAAAAGTGCGACGTTAACGATTGCCCCACCGCGATATGCTAACGGAAACATGCTTGAATTTATGTAATTACTTGGATTTGGCAGGTGCTCGTTTTAATGAGTTAATGAGGTCAAGTTTGACTGCGGGATGGTATTCATTTACTGCTGAACGCCCCCTGCCCCAAGATGTTATAGGAAAAAGACTAACTCACATGCGGCGAACGACAAATGTTGAATATTTATCTTCCCGAAATCGAGCAAATTAAATAGACAGACGAGATTCGTTTGTTAACTGTGAGATATTACGATTTATATGTGATATAAAAAGTTTTAAAAAGTTGTGAAGCGAGCGACCGCTTCTCTGAAAAAAGCCTTTTGTAGACATACAGAAAAAGCGAACATACATACATACATACATTTTCGCTTTTATATTTATAGATTGAAGTTTACTATTGCTTATGTCAGGTAAACATTGCATCTTTTTTTATTTCAATATATATATATATATATATATATATATATATATATATATATATATATATATGTATATATATATATACACGCACGCACACCCACACACGCACATATATATGCACACACACACACACACACACACACACACACACACACATATATATATATATATATATATATATATATATATACAGTTTTGAAAATAATAAGCGGAAGTTTCTCGAGAGCTCTTTCGGCTATCATCTCATCAGGAGAAAATCGATAGCGTACAAAATAATATTATGTCGAAAATAAAGAGTTCTAATGGGGAACTTAGTGAATGTGCCAAAAGTACGGGGATACTAAAATAAATTTATTAACGTTTAAAATATATATATATATATATTGGCGAAAAGAGTCATAGACTTTCCAAACAGATTCGCAGAAGTATTTACGACTGCTTTTATTCTGCGTCCTTGCGTTTGGTATATACTACGAAACCTGCTTTTCCGTCTTTTCGCAAGGATAGTTTGCCTTACATCCAAAATAGTAATATTGTATATCAGTTTAGATGCCAGTGCGATGCTGGTTATGTTGGTCGAACATCCTTGCACCTTTTGACTCGTATAAACCAGCATGTTCCATCGAAGATCTGACAAGGGAGGATGGGGTATGGTGGTCTCCCTCCTTCTGCAGCCTTGGACTCTGCTATTGGCCAGTATTTGTTAACAACCCTTGCTATGCCGATAGATATAAAATAGAATGGTTCGAGGTGCTACATAGAGCGGACTCCAGAAACCATTTAAAGATTTTGGAGTCTGTCTCTATTGCGGTGCGTCAACCTTCTTTGTGCTGGCAAAAGGAAACATCCAACGCATTGTTTCTCTTTGGGGAACTTTGAATTTTTTCTCCCGTTTTTTTTTTTCTCCCCTCGTTGTTCCAATATTTTAATCGTTTTTAAACGTTAATAAATTTATTTTAGTATCCCCGTACATTCAATAAGTTCCCCATTAGAACTCTTTATTTTCGACATAATATTATTTGTACGCTATCGATTTTCTCCTGATGAGATGATAGCCGAAAGAGCTCTCGAGAAACTTCGGCTTATTATTTTCAAAACTGTATATAAATTCTGTATCTCTAAACATTTATATATATATATATATATATATATATATATATATATATATATATATATATATATATATGTTGATTCAAATATTTACGGTTGCATGATATTTGAATCATAGGTGTTAGACGCCAATCGTTTGCGCTTAATTCTAAATAGCTTGAATGAACTTGCAAGTAGGGAGGGGGTTCAGATATACCAGTGATAATAGAGATTTCATGTGTATGTAGTCAAAACTATTACACAATTCTCAAATGATTTCTAGATTTTCACATTTTAAATTGTAATATTGAGAATCATATAAAACTAGCCAATTCATGGCGTTCCGCGAGCATATTTTTCGAGTGTATCTATCTATCTATCTATCTATCTATCTATCTATCTATCTATCTATCTCTATCTCCTCTCTCTCTCTCTCTCTCTCTCTCTCTCTATATATATATATATATATATATATATATATATATAGAGAGAGAGAGAGAGAGAGAGATAAATAGATATATATGCCGAATTGTCTGTAAAAATATGTCTTTTTATCTGTCTATCTATTTGTCTGTCCGTCTATCTATCTCTCATCTATCTATCTATCTACATTTCTCTCTATTTATTGTCTTTTTATTCTTCTATCTAACTATTTATATATATATATATATATATATATATATATATATATATACATATATATATATATCGATCTATATATAAAATTCTATCCGTCTGACTGTCTGTGTAACTTTTTATCTATCTATCTATCTATCTATCTATTTATCTATCTATATATAAAATCTATCGACCTTTTTATCTATCTATCTATCTATCTATCTATCTATCAATCTATCTATCTATCTATCTATCTATCTATCTATCTATCTATCTTTTCCTCATCAAAACCATCTGGTCTACATTTTGCAGAGATTGCATTGAAATATGCTACCCTTACCAAACTTAGCAAAATTTCGCGCCAAAGATAGACCGAATTCTGGAATGCGTAGCGTTTGTCTGGGTGGGCCTTCACACCCAATCCCGTCCTCATCCCCATCCTTGTCTATATCTTTTTTTCTGTTCTGCAGAACATCTATTCCGTGCCTACCCCATCCCACACATTATTCATCACTCGAGACCCCCACTCCCATCCGCACTCCTCTAAACTCGGGTTGAGCGGCACGCGTTTAACGCACATTCCCTGCACGCAACCCGCTCATCTCGGGTAACACTACCCGGGGCCTGGGAGGGCAGACGGGTCTCTCTTGTGCAGCGATAACGTGTGTCAGCAATCATCGTTCGCGACTACGGTCGCATATTTCTTGGAGGAAAACGACTTTTTCGCTGCGTCTTCATCCCACCATCATAAAAGAAGCACCTTATATATATATATATATATATATATATATATATATATATATATATATATATATATATATATATATATATATTTTACTTGGGAGTCGTCACCACATATCAAGGCCAGAAGGTAACCTGAGGATAAGGGTATTGTAGTAATTGTTGATACTGTAAATTGGGTAGAATTTGGTTATTTATGAGGACGGCTCAACAAGAACTGGTTTACATAGCATGTGAAGGCTACCATGTTGTATTCAACTGTGAAGCAGGCCAGCGGAACAGTTCTGGGTAAGAAGTTTTGTTCATGGAATCTACGTTTTAATTTAGGCATTGATAGAGACTGGGGAAATCATATATAGTGGTTGTAGCTAGTCTGGTGCTTTTTATGAAAGTTATGCTAGGACGGGACCATAGATTAGAGTTCAGTCGAGCAGTTGCCATTATCTATATCTATTTTCGTTCTGCTTATAAAACTCTTAGCTTGTATCCGTACACAGTGAGCGATGTCACAAAAGGATAATGTTACCCGATATACAAAGATAGATAAACACACACACACACACGCACACACACACACACACACACACACACACACACATATATATATATATATATATATATATATATATAACTACTTCATTTACTCACATAAAATAAATATACGAGGATGAAACGCGGAGTATTCAGTGTAGCTTAATCGCCATATATATTTTATAACTTACTATATATATATATATATATATATATATATATATATATATATATATATATATACGTATCTGTGTGTCTATGTGTAAATATGGTTCTTCAATTATATTTCATCTTTTATTTATATCAATCCTTTAATTTATGGAGCTCAATGTAATTACAATAAAAATTCAAAGAGGCGTAATACAAGCAATAAGCGTAATCTCTCTTCCAATTTTCGGATTTTGTAATTATGTCCATATGCATTTATTTTCTTTTAAAATTGGTAAGGGCTTTTCTTCGGATGAGTTAAGGGCAAAATGAATTCAGTGAAATGAAAGATTTTGCACTACGAAACAGGTGCTCTAAAAAATTGCGCATGTCTTACATATATGAAGGAATAAATAGCAAGATGGTCAACATCTTGAAATTTGTAATATACGCTTTTTTCATTTATTCGTTTTTGATATATATATATATATATATATATATATATATATATATATATATGTGTGTGTGTGTGTGTGTGTGTTTGGGGGGTGTTGGTTGTTTTTGTTTTACGGCATATCAAACCTTTTCAGGTTATTTAATGCCGAATCCAAAGATTTTGAAGAATTTTTTTTTAATAGAATATGTTTGTTGTTTTCAAGTCGGTTTCTATTTAACCCGTAGTTGGGACCCTAACAGGTACTACCACTCCGAGTCAGAGTAGACCTGGGAGCAATGGCAATTAAAGGGTGGCTCCACACTCCCCAAAGACCGCAACCACTGGATAGAGTTCAAGGTTAATATATATATATATAGGGATAGGGTGTAAGGATGTAGTGGTGAAAAGAAATCAATAAAGTGCTCAATCGCGAATGTGAGTGCTTAATACGAATTATTTAAAAACTATACATGATATATTCCCGAGACGACGGACGCTGAAGATTTCTGTTTGAATAATTTTGCCACAAAGGGCTGACTCTTCATAATTAAACCATTGGTACGTCTCGGGAATATGTAATGTATAGTCTTTAAGTACTTCGTGTGTGTGTGTATATATATATATATATATATATATATATATATATATATATATATATATATATATATATATATATATATATATATGCGTGTGTGTGTGTATGATTACTTCATTTAATCACATAAAATTTATATACGAAGATATAATTTATGCGTCAATTTTCAATATTTACTTCAACAGTGCTCAATACATAGGTAGAGCTAGATAGTAAGTTATGAAAATATATATGGCAATTAAGATACACCAGAATATTCCGCGTTTCATTCTCGTGAGAATTCGTCAGGCTGACTCATCATAATCAAACTTTGGTACGCCTAGTGAATATGTAATGTATAGTTTTTAAGTAAATCGTGTATATATATATATATATATATATATATATATATATATATATATGTATATATATATATATATATATATGTATATATGCAGATATTAAAAAGAGGCGTTACATAACAGTTCCATTAACAACCAAACAGAGATTAACAAGTTTTAGATATATTTTGTCAGCTACTAGACTCGAGCTATGTAAAAAAGATCATGGTAAGAAAATTTCATTGAAGGAAAACGAAGAGGACGACCACTAAATAAATCGACCGCTCAAATAAAAGTTGCAACTACGATCCCAATCCCAGTAACTTAAAGACTGGCTTAAGACCATCATGAATGGTGAGATTTTGTTCTCAAGCAAACGGTGAAGCATTCTTTAATGTGCTCATAAATTAAGTCAAATTTTCATAATCAGATTACTGCAAACTAGAATCAAACGTTTTGAATGAGGATGAATAAGAAATGGCATCTCTATTGGGAATTTGTATCGTAACATTCTATACGAGGTCTGCCTGTTAAAATCCCGGATCTGTTCAAATTAAACTTCGTTCTGATGTCTTTATTATTTTCTCTGGCAAAGTTATTCCAAGAATACTTCTTAAATACTCAATTTCCAATACATTAAGATTCTTCTCGTGTTCTACCAGTTATAGTCAATATTTCACTCGCATATAGGAGCAATAGAAATTATCTTTACTATTGTAAAGTTTTTAATCTTGGAGACGTTGATATATCTTGCCTTATCTATATCTTTTTTTTAGACGTCCAAATGTAAAAGATGCAATTCATATTCTTTTGATAATGTCAGATGAGGATGCTGAGCCTAGAAACAGAAAATATTTGGGTATGTCAATCGTTTGTTGTCTAGTTAGATATTGTCCAAAACACGTTAATCCCTTTTTAAAACAACGTTATTGATGGATCTATTAACATTAAGCCTCCTTCTGAAATTTGCATTTCTCTGTCTCGTAAACTTAATCAGAATGCAGAAGTTGCAATTTCTAGTCATTTTTCCTCATATGAGGATCGTGAAACTACTGTTCCAAGAAGCCCAAACTGTTCAGTGTAGTATGGGCTAGAAATGCATACGCTAACGTACAATGTATCAACGTCAGCAGATGTATTCACGAGTCGTCTATTAATATTTTAAATCATTATATATTTTTTTTCAGTATGGTACCCTGGGATGAAGTGATCCACAAATGATTATCCTTATTTTCACCAATCTTATTTTCCCTCAAAGTTTTATTCTTCCATGGCATCGGACATTGATTGTCTTTATGTAAATTTGCTCGGGTAATTACAGGAGGGACCACGTGAAGGTTGTCAACATTCTAACTGAAGATTCGAACATGGCACGCCCAGGTTGTAAGCACCGTCGTTAACCATTTAGCCACTGCCACCAATCAGGAAAACGGTTAATATAGGCTTTGTAGAGTTTCCAAGAAATATAAGGTGTGCACGGCGTCTTTATTCAGAACAAATAAAAGCTTGACATAGAATCTTTCGAGTTCGACAAACGCACCCGAAGAAGGTCGTAGGTTACACCGGCCGAATCATTCTAGAAATAACGTCCAAGATAAAAAAAAAAGAAATATAGATAACCATAATATTCTAAATTAGGAATACTCATCTCAGCAAATTCGAATCATCACAATATCAACTTAACATTTCAAAGTTTCAGTGCTTCGTGAACTATTTTTGCCGATTCTTCAAGCAGCTAAACGTCGAATATAGTGAGAGTCTTGAGGAAAGACGTCTTTACCGAACGAGCCGTACCAGCCAGCAATGACGCCATCGTTCGGCTGCCTCCCGTGCAGGCGTACGCACACCTACGCTTTCGGAATGATGGGTATTTACATAATCAGAGGGATCTGCTCTTCTGCATGAAAGAATGTAGGTCGAATCACATTCCCGACAACGTACCAAGGTTAGCTCGGCATATACTTCATCTAAATCGTTTTAAGCAGCCTACTCGTCAGAGAATCATATATATATATATATATATATATATATATATATATATATATATATATATATATATATATATATATATGAATGTGACATATTAATGCATATGTAAAAACCAGTAAAAAGTATATCTTGTCCTACTTCGGTATTGAGCACTCTTCTATTAACATTGTTATAACTTCATTGGTTACTTTGTGTTTGGAAAATATTAACCTGGAATTAATATATATATATATATATATATATATATATATATATATATATATATATATATATATATATATATATATATATATATACTAGCAAAAGTACCCGTCGTTGACTGCGTTCAAAAACAACCTACAGAAAATTGACTCTGATTTATGAAAGTATAATAAGTTATGAAAAGGAAAGGTTGTAAAGAGATAGCTTTGAATTTGGGGGTATCAAAACCAAAGCAAAATATCATGAAAGTAAAAATAAAATAGATAAACCCCATATTTATTATACCATACCTGTTCACACTGAAACATTTATCACAATATTCTGTGGATCTATATTAAAAAACCTTGTTAAACTTTGTGACATATTTCCATTCTATGGAGGTAAGGCGCTAACAAACACCCCATAATTTTATTATACCATATTTCTTCAAACTGAAACATAATTATCAAAGTATACTTACGCAGATAGATATGAAAAGTCTTTATTAAAGTTTGTGCCTATTTCCATTCTATGGAGGCCAGGCGCGAACGCAGACCCCACAATTTTATTATACCATCCCTATTTAAGTTAAAACATACTTATCAAAGTATTATTATGTACATCTATATCAAAAACACTTGCCAGATCAAACATACCCATTCCTGTGTCTCGATACATCTTCTATCATTATATGTGATCAGTTTTCTATAATAGTCAACCATATATGAGCCTATTCGTTAACAGACAGACGTTCAGCTTTATATTATAGATATATATGTGTATGTGTGTGCGTGTGTGTATGTGTGTGTGCGTGCTTGCGTGTGTGTGCATGTGTGTATGCGTGTATATATATATATATATATATATATATATATATATATATATATATATATATACCGTACTTTGGGGTAATTGCGCCAAATCCGGTGGTAATTACGCCAACTAAAGAGCACTTTTAGCTACTTAGCGCAATTACCCCAAACTACTGTATATATATGTTACATCTGCATATGCATATACTAGCAGAATTACTCCCCGTTTTCTGGGTTTAAAAAGAGTCTTAAAAAAATTGCCTCTATTTATGAAAGTATAAAAGGTTATGGAAAGGGGGCGTGGATGTAAACAACCATCTCAAACGAACATGAAGTAGTGCGCACCTTTATTGTCACAAACGTATGAACAGGGTTCCTATTCTAAGTGACTCCTATGGGACCAACTTCCGTTGGTGTGAGTTCCCATGGTGGGGCAAGTTCGATAGCTCTACATAAAACGGTATAAGCGTCCACAGGTTCCCATTTATAAGTGACCCACTTTGGGCTTCCATCCCTTTGGTGGGGGTGAGCGATGTAAACCGTCAAAACCTCCCCCACCACAAGGTGGGCTTTACTACCATATTTGGTAACTCTACGAGTGTAAATTAAACAGTGCAAGCGTGTACATGGCTTCCAGTGATAAATGACCCCTTGCGGACCAACCCCCGTGGTGGGGGTGAGCGGTGTAACCTGTCAGAACGAAAAGAAATTGAAAGAAAATCTTACGTCTTACCGCTACTCCATGACGCAACCGGAAGTCTAAAGCGTTCAAATTTAACATAGTCAATCCAAAACAAAAGATGACTTGCAGAAATGGCGTTGCTTTTAAAACTCCAACGAAAGCAAATGTGGCAAGAAAACTAGACCCCCCCCCCAAAAAAAAAAATTGGACACACTGGCAGTATCCAAATAAATAGTATTTGTCTCAGTATGGAGGTTTTCCCCTACAGTGATCAAGGACCAATTACAGCGAATAGTTACGCCTTATTTATACAAGAAAAAGACAAACAACACTAGAGACAACGGCACGGTGGGAATTTTTTTTACATAGATCCAAAAAACAAAAAAAACAGGAAAGAAAGGATGTCCGTTTGCGAACATACACAAACGCTTGCGTCCATTTTGTCCTTTATATATATATATATATATATATATATATATATATATATATATATATATATATATATATAAGAATAAAATCATTTAACAATTAACTGGTATGGAAACATATGATTATAAGTCTTACAAGTTATTACTGACAGTATAAAGGCTTCCTTTCTAGAGCAATTGCTCTTGACATATCAAAGGTCTTCGATAAGGTATGGCAAAAAGGCCTATTTCACAAGATTTCCAGCTACGATATAACTGGAAAACTTTTCTCAATCATTAAATCATTTCTCTCTGATAGGCTCATAAGAGTAGTGGTTGATGGGCAGAAATCAGAGGCCCACAGTATTAATGCTGGAGTCCCTCAGGCGTCCATCCTGAGCCCAACTATCTTCTTGATCAACATTAATGATCTCCCAAAACACATACTAAAATCATTCGTTGACATCTATGCTGATGACACGACTATCTATGGCAACACATCAAAGGCCGTAAATGACAAAGTTATCTCTGATTCTCTCTCTCCTCTGATCTTGAGCGTGGTACAGTGGAGGAAGTGGGGCTGGTTATCTTTAATGCATCTAAAACCAATCTCCTATCTTTACATCATATACGCTCTGATCCCCATCTGGCATCAATTGAAATGGATGGCTCTCGTCTAGGGGAGGCTCCATGTTTTGATAAGCTTCGAAGGTTGCCATTTACCCCTGATCTGAAATGGAACACATACATCAAGTCTGTGGCCAAGGTCGCTGGGAAAATCGTTGGATTCTTCTACCACTCCAGAAGATATCTCACTGCTGATGCAATTCTCTATCTATATAAAAGCCAAGTACGTCCAAGGATGGAGTACTGCTACCACATAGGGCAGGAGCTGCTAAAAACAACCTATCCTGCCTTGACAGAGTACAAAATAGACTTCTTGGCTTGCTGGGGGATGCCCTTTTCTCTTCCCTGCAACCTCTCTCCCACAGAAGAGACGTTGCGAGCCTGACTCTGCTTTATCGTTATTTCCATGGCAAGTGCTCGTCTGAGCTCCATTGTCTGGTCCCCTCTCGCCAATCTTTTAAGAAAAACACCCGACTAGCTGAAACCACTGTCAATAATTTTCCCCACTCTTTATCCCTGCCTAAATCAAAACGTAGATTCCATGAACAAAGCTTCTTTCTTAGAACTGCACGCCTGTGGCACTCTCTGCCGCTTGCATGTTTCCCTCCCGACTTCAACTTGAATGTCTTCAAGTCAAACACAAACAAATTCCTGATGAATCGCCTCCTTAAGTAATGACACTTTATCAAATCTCCAATACTAACTATTACTACGATACTATCCCATTGATTACTGTACACACAATAACCCTTATCCTCGAGTGGCTTCTGGGCCTTGATAAGTGGTGATCTCCACGTAAAAAAAAACATTTTATAAGTAATATTCCACCTAAATTCCACCTAAATAAGAATTGCTCGATATACAAATAAATCAAATTTTAGTCATTCAATGAATTTACAAATTTATGACGTGAAAGGTTCAATTTCAAATCAAAAGATTTTTATTATTCTATGCAAGACAAGGAATACATTTGAAATATTGTAACTCCTATCCTACAGGATTCCGATATCTACCATCTCTTCAGAGGAGAAAATATTAGCAAATAGTTATAATGGTTTACACCATTTAGGATAGGAGTTATAATATTTCAAATGCATTCCTTGTCTTACATAGAATAATAAAAATCTTTTGATTTGAAATTCAAACATTTCACATCATAAATTTTTAAATTCATTGAATGACTAAAATTTGATATATATATATATATATATATATATATATATATATATATATATATATATATATAGTCCACCTTGGACTCCACAAACTACTCCCTCCCAAATCTCCATTACGAACTGTAACCACACTTGATTATCTATCATCATAAAAAAAGCGATAACATACTTATAACATGTGGACCCGATCTTATTATTGCTATACTACTAATAATAAAATGCTTGACTGAGCTGGCCTTTTCTCTATCTAAATATCCAATACAACACATGTCTTGCTGAATCTCAGTTCCTTTGAATACTGAAAAAAAAATGGTTTTGTGGTACCAGTGGGCAAGAACTCTGGTGAAAAAAATAACGGTCATCTCTGAACGCATAAGATAGGACAGATGAAGTTAGGTCGGCAGCACTTGATATATCCAAAACGTTTAATAAGGTCTAGCATGAAAGTCTTCTCATGAAAATTAATTCTCATGATATTACTGCTATACTAATAATAAAATGCTCGGCTTTACTGGCCTTTGCCCTTTCTAAATATCCAATATATATTATCGGACCAATATTTAATACAATCAGATACTTAGCCAAAAGAAAAATCCAGTTCGTCCTCGATGGCCGTACTTCTAAAAAACCCCATATTCATGCGGGTGTACACAATGGGGTCAATCGGAGTTTTATTATTCCTGATGATTAAATGACCTCACTGATGTAATTGCATCCGAGATGGGTATTTTTCTCATTGCATCACTCTCTATCCGCGACACGTGGAAAAAAACAAATGCATGCATAACCAAAGCAATGGCTTACTCTTTAGAAAAAGATCTCCTGTCGATGGTGGAATTGGGATATAAATGGGCTGTTACATTTAATTCTTCTAAACAAAAAGCTTTTCCTTATACAATTATAATAAATCATTTGAACCACTGTTAATAGCATCTTATTTGACAGTCTGACATAAATGCACCTTGGCCTAACATTCACAGGTAACATGAATTGGAATAAACCCATAGAAGATACTGCCAATGTTGATGCAGATGAAGTGGGCTCCCTCTACCGAGCTAGAAAATTTCCCAACACCTGGCAGTATCCTATATCCCTACAAAACCATTATTGCATGGTTTGGTGAACCAACCACTCGTCTCTTTCTCTTAGAGTAAAAAAAGGCATTTAATCCAATAGGTCTCTCACTGTCTGCTAAGACCCAGACTCTGTCGCATTGTCGGAATGTTGCAGCCCTATACTTGTTTCAAAAGTACTTTAATAGAAGTTTCGATGTGTTTCGACGAACTGACTGCATTTGTGCCTCTTAACTAAAATACCCCAACCAATTCGACAATTAGCAAAATCACACCCCTTCACTGTAGATGCCAACAGGTACCGGAACACTTTATGCTCTAATCGTTTCTTTCCTTGAAGTCCTTCTTTTTGGAAATTTTCTTCTAGCTCCTTGTTTTCCCGACTATGCCAACATGCAGAAATTTAAATGTAATTTGAACAAATATTTCGCTGCACCATTGTTAACTTAGCAATATAAATCTTAATTTAACACCAGACGTGCCAACTCGACACTAAAATCAAGCCTATTTCTGAAATAGGGTGTTCCCTTTTTATTGCGGATGCTGTTTGTCCTGTGCAAGTTCTAGGAGATTCACCCTCACAGGTTTTGCTTTAATTTTTTGCTAATCTCCAGAGGAAATCGCCTGACGGGCTGCGCAAGCATTTTTAGAGGCCAGAATGCGCCTTCTCTGTTACACTGACTGTTCAATACCATTTACCGAGCCTTGTGACACATCTTCTCGTCATGGGAGAGATGATAAATACCAAGCCTTGTTTGGAGTGAATAGAAAAAAAACAACAAAAAAAACAAAAAAACAAAAACAAAAAACAAAACAAAACAAAAGCAAACAAACAAGCAAACAAACAAACAAGCAAACAGGAAGAACGAGTATATCTCGAACGGTCTACAAAGATCCAATTTCTGCCCCATCACCACGGCGTTGCACCCTTGTCTTGTTTGATGTAAACAAGCGTGAGAGAGTCTGTTTTGTTTACGCTCTTCCGTAATAAAGAGATTAACGCAATCACGAGCTTTTGAAACAGCGTGAAATTATAAAAGTAATTGTAACAAGAGTTTCGGCGAGAAAAACAAACAAATAAGTGAAAAAAAAAAAAACTTATAAAAAAAAGAGGAAAGAAAAACGTATACCACATATAAAAAAAACTAGGACATCAAAGTGAAGGTACATTTTAATGGGAGGGGGAGGGGTTAAGATGGCGAGATTAAAGATTCGGGTCAGACAGTGATGAGAAAAGAAGTTGACAAAGTTGTAAAATAAGTATCGTTTTGTTGTGCTTTCAATGTTGAAAGAAGAACGAGGCTTGCAAACAGTGAATGAATATACATATCAACAGAAAATACAGTTGGTTGAGTGGGACTCCGCTCAAGTGGAAAGACAAAGCCAGGTTACGACCCACTCCCTCTACTCCAGACTACTCGATAGCAGAAACTGGTTATCGGAAGTGACGTTAGGAATAGTCAATCGTCAGAATTTGTCGGGGTTTATAAACATCCACCTGCAAATACATCCGATCATCGGGTTAGGCTGCTCAACGTGTAGTACCTACCTATCTTCGGTAAGAGGGGTTGTCCTTCTAGACTGTCATTTTAAATAAAAATCTTTGAGTCGTATTATTTGGATTCTTCCGAATACTGTCCTCATCTTGAGTGTTTTTTCACAACGTTTCCGCAAATACCCGTGGCGTAATGGATAAAGCACTTGATAAATTCAGTTGTAAGTTACACTCTTCTAGAGGTAAAAGGTTCAATCCCTATTGCGGGCGACACATGAAATACAATTGCGAATTGCTTAGGACTTCGGCTCAATCATTGCTAACGGAAATATACGGCATAATCACGTTGACACACCGGTTCTCGTTTGATCACGAAGTTAAGCAACGTTGAGGTTGGTCAGCGTCAAATGAATTTGGGAATACCAGGTAGGTGACCAATTTGGGAATACAAGGTGTTGTATGTAGGGGGGGGGGCATCGACACCTCCCTGCAAGGCTTGAAAAAACTTAACGTCATCTCCCCTAACAGGGATATATACATGGCGACCACTTGCGAATTTCATACTCCGATGAAACTCTCTCCTTCGGAGGAAGCCGGTTAAGCCCTCTTTAGAGTTAGTGCCAGTTTCATTTTCATTTTATTGCTGACGGAACGAGAGCATGCTACCTCCATGGATTAAATAAAGGATTCAGTTCGAAATTCAGTACTGATTCCCGAGTTCGACAAGATACAAGGTGGGAGGTTACATCGATCGAAACTTTGTGAAAATAATACCCAAGATGAGAACAGTAGACCAAATATTCACTCCTCATCTCAAAACTTTAAAAACATAAAAAAAGTTTCACTTGAAGTGTTCCTAATTTGGGGGGAATGCGGATTTATCCCGCAATTATAAAATTATAATTGGTCTTGTGTTGAAGTTTATCTCTGTTTGTTTAAAACATCAGTGCCTCTTAAAAAAAACAAAAACAAAACAAAAACAAACAAATAAACAAACAAACAACAACAACAACAACAACAAAAGAAAAACGCTGTAATAATACTTTGCTTAGTTTCAGTTAATCGTGAAGTACACCACTTCTCCTAGCTACAACCCTATCAACTCAACCCCGAACGAGGGACCGGTTCACGGAACCCACGGCGCGGATCATGTAATTCACATGTGACCACGATACCGTATCGCAAAGAAAGGTCGTTGCGTTCGTGTACGTCAAGCTTAAATGGCTTTGTCGATGGTCTATGCATAACTGCGTTCTACTCCAATACATCTAGTCACCTGATGAACTCCACCCCACACTCGATATCGACCCCGTTAATCGTACTGGGTTATGGCTCAAGAGCTTGAGAAGCGGAAAGTCCTGCGTATTCTATGACATGTATCAACGACATTGGTTACTCGTGCATGCAGCGTAAGCGACCAAACAACTGCTTATAGTCTTGAAGTTTGTGCTCTCCAAGTCGCAGTTCTGATTTAGTTGGACCTGGTCACATTCGACTGGCTGCATGGATTCCCGCTGTGGATTAATTTCTGCTTTGAACCTCGCATGTTCTGATCTTGTTATATATTGTGTTTCGCTGTAGGGGGTCTCAAAATATTTATGACATTATAAACAACACTGACTTTTATTATAAACAGTGAATAGGATTCTTAAGACATATTCCTTACGCTTACCTTTTTTCCATCTCCCCTAAACCTGATCCTCTATGATTCGGATCTTTTTTTCACTCTTTACCCCCACCTCCACTCTCGGCATATTGCTACTTGGAATTCTATTCGGGATTGTGTTTAACAGGGGACTGTGGTGTGATGTTTGTTCATTCAAACTTCTACAGGCAAGTACAATCAGTAAAGCGTGAACAAGGGAGGTAAGTCCAAAATCTAGCAGTTCGAAGGAGAAACTATTAGAGTAGAAGGTTTTTTTCGCCATCTAAGGACCCCAATAGAGAAACGGGTGGAAATTTGCTTCTTGTCGGATTAGTTGAGTATATACGTCAAGGGGGCGCAAGTGCTATGCGTTCATCGGAGCGTATTCCATTAAAGAACTTTCTGGAACTTTAATCGTTTGATGCATCATTCTGTTGGTCTTTCTTTGCTCGAAACATCAGCATCATATTCGGTTCAACATCTGTGCTTAGGAATTGACTTAGAAACTAAACAATCTATGGCTAACTTTTTATGCATCTCTTTTTATCCCAAATCACTTCTTATCAATTCCTACCATGTTTTCCTTAGCGTATCGCTTCTAACTGACACCAACTCACCTTTTTATCCATTTTTAACGTAGCCACACAAAGAAGTTGTGTTTTTCTGAACATAGCTCCCTATGTGATCTGTCCCTGAGTTCATATCTAAGCATGTTTATAAGACTATCATGACATGTTCACCGAATCATTCTTATACCACTTATCTCAACCCCCAATAGCTAGATTTCCATATGTCATTATACTTCGTATATATGAGTGATAAACTGTCCCCTGTGTCAATAGCTATGTTCTTGTTTTTCTTTTTTTATAGCTTTTCTAGTTACTTTTTGTTTTTGCAAATAGCTTCAGGTCGTCCATATACATGAGGTAGTTTGTTCTTTGTTCTGTGTCTGTAAACTTGAGTTCGGCATCACATTTCATAGCGATGTAGTAGAATGGTATTCTGGCTATGATAAACAGGAGTGATGATAAATAATCTCTTTAGAATATGTCTGTCTGTATTCTTAACACAGTCAGGTGTGCTTCAGCTATTAGTTCGAGTCTTCATGCTTCCATTACTTTCAGGATAACATTACTAATCTTGCCAGATATCTTGTACATGTACAGGAATTCAATTTTCCATGCTTGAGGGATTCAGTCGTAGATTTTATATTTTTTGTACTTACTATTAGTGATTATAACACCATTATCAGATATTACTTACCGACGATAACCGTTGTAGTGTCATACCTACTCTATGCCTCTGAAACATGGACCTTGTACCGTCACATATAGAACTGTTTGAGAGGTTTCATCAGCACTGCCTTAGACACATTCTTGGTTTAAAGTGGAGTAGCTTTGTCCCTGATACATATTTCTTAAAGAAGGCCGAAACAACCAGTCTTATTACCATTGGTATTAAGAACCAGATGCGTTGGGCGGGTCATCTTGTCCGGCTTAATGACCATCCACTTCCAAACCAGTTGTTCTATGGTGAGCTCCTTCTTGACAAAAGACCACAGCACAAGCACGAAAAACGTTTTCGTGATAGCATTAAGGAGAGTCTGGTAAGCTTTCATGTTCGTGTTGAGAGTTGGAAGCCTCTAGCGTATGGTGGCAAGCAGTGGAGGACACTGATATACAGGGGCGCCAAAGACTTTGAAGCAGCCAAGATAGACCGAGCGAAGCTTAAGAAAGCATGTAGGAAACGCCAAACCTTGCCACACAATCATGGGAATCTTTGGATCTGTGAGGTGTGTGATCGGGCTTTGTTGTCTAAGGCAGGTTTTGTTAATCGCATGAAAGCGTACGACAATACAGGTTCCGTAGCTGTTAGTTTAATCCAAACTAATGTGTCATGTCTGCTTGTGGTGTGCAAGTCGCTGGAAGAACTGAAAAGTCATCTTCGTGTACATGGATTTTCAGTGACTGAGAGAGTGGCACTCGTCTGACAAGACGTCGAAATTATCATATATATACATAGGTGTGCGTGTGTGTGTGTGTGCGTGCGCGTGTGCGTGTGCGTGTGTTACTATATATATATATATATATATATATATATAGTCGAACACGCACACGCACAACACGCACACGCACACACGCACGCACACGCACACGCACACGCGTACACACACGCATACACGTATATATAATTTCAAAATCTCAGAGATTGGATTGAACTTTTATGTACATTTCAATGTTTACGTGAGCTGCATTATAAGTCTGAGAACTGACACTGTGCTACATTCCAGCCCTTTTGTCGGGGGTGGGAAAATGGCTGGAGGGCAGTTCGCTTATAATATGCCATCCAATTTGTGCATTTAGATTTTGCCATTCAGTTTGGATTAAGTCAATGGAATTTAAATCCTGTGGACGTTCTCTGAATTCCTGGCCAGAAGCGCTTTTAGGAGCAGGCGGTCGTCTATCATGAATGATTCGAGAGCTGACGTCACGCTGAACTGACACTTGTTCGCGTATATTCGCGCCACTTTCTCTGTCAGCTGACAACTTTCTTTTTTGCTATTTCTTTCGGTAATTATTTATATCGTTCTTTCTTTTCTTTCTTTCTTTCTATCCTTCTTCATGCCTATCAGGAATCATTTTTTGTCTTCTTTTTCTCTGTTATTTCTGTCTTTATTTTTTCTTTTCTTGTGCTTTCTTTCCTCTTTTGGCGTTTGTATTGTTTGCTAATCAACTGCATTTCTTTCCTTCTATTCTTCTCCATTCCTGTTGCGTGTTCTTTTTATTTTTTCTTCTGATTTATCCCTATAATTATGTTTATGTTTTGAATTTTATTTTTCATTGCTTTTTTTTCCTTTGTAAAATATTTCTTTGATTTCTTTCTTTTTTCTTTCTTCTTTCGTACTTCGCATCTCTTTTCGTATTTCTTTCCTTTTTTTAAATTAGTTTATTAATTCTTCCTTTTTGCTTTCTATCGGTTTCTTTCTTTTAAGCTTTCGTTATTTGTTTTTGTTTTTCTTTCTTTTTTCTTGTTTACTTTTTACTTATTTTGTTGCTTTATTTTCATTCCTTTTCCCATAATTCAACTTTCTTTTTTTTCCCTACATTTTCCTCTCTTTTTAATTACTTCTTTCTTTTTCATCTTTTTCATTCTTATTTCTTTTTTACTTTTTACTTCCTCCCTTTTTTCTTTCTTTCTTTTTCTTTTTTCGTTTTCTATCTTCCCCGTTGTCCTCATTCTTTCTTACTCTCTCTCTCCTCTCTCTCTCTCTCTCTCTCTCTCTCTCTCTATCTATCTATCTATCTATTCCCTTTCTTTTGTCTTTCCTCGCTATTTAATTCCTTTTTTCTTTTTTGTTGCACTCTTTCTCACTTTCTTTTCTTCCTATTTCTTTGTACCTTTCTTCCTCCCTTACAAGTTTATGGATTCATGTATAATTATCGCATACCAGAAGAGACAAAAAAAGGGGTGAGGAGGCAGGAAACTCGTAGTTGGTCGAACGAGACACAATGCAAAACTTTCGTGCAATTACGTCTCGTTACGATTTTTAGTACGAACGATTATGTATTAATTAGCGCCAACGTTTGACTCAAATATAAAAAGGGGGATAGTTTAGAGTCGGACGAGAATAGAAAGAAAAAGTGAGAGAGAAAGAGAAAAAGAGAGAGATGCGAGAAGCGGAAGTAGGAAACCTATAGACAGACATACATGTACAAACGGCGTTACTTGAAAGGCAAACTAAGAAAATTAAAAGATAAAGCTGTAAAAAGCGCGGGAAATCATCCACTTCACATTAAACACACACACACACACACACACACACACACACACACACACACACACACACACACACACACAAATGAAAATATCACAGGGTAAAACGATAAATTTGTTGCCTTAAGGAAAAAAAAGACTACAGATTGAAATTTTATTGACAAAATTAATTCAGTTAACTTGGTTATGTAGTAGAGATGACATTTATTCTATGTAGGCATCTTCATCCTCAATCACCGGCTCGACAAGGGCCCGGAACTAGGAGCATATATTAATTGGGTGGGGATTGTTAACTTGGTTATTA